>NC_135562.1:5140133-5155133 GCF_964340395.1 Glandiceps talaboti
GTGTGTGTGTGTGTGTGTGTGTGTGTGTGTGTGAATGTGTATGTATGCGCGCGTGAACATACGTATATATATATATATATATATATATATATATATATATATATATATATATATATATATATATATATATATATATGAGCCTTTTTCCGTATCCTGGTCCATCAGCAAGACAGCCCAAGCATACACCAATAAAACAAAACGATGCAACCTGTGTTTAACCGAAAAACTAACTATTATTAAAGCAGACAAAAGCTCCACACTAAACAAAAGAACTGAGTTGATATCCAAATACCGACACGAGAATAAGTTTTATTTGTCCAACTTCAATAGAGCATCTATCACCTAAACTAAACCCGTTAACTAACGGAACATCAAAGCCCAACATGTAACAACCCGCCAACACTTACTTGTCCGCACCCAATAACTCACACAATAACAACCAACACCTCCACACATACAACACCTACCCACCCACACAGACAATAGTGATGGTATTTCTATTGTCTACACTCTATGTATACAGCACACCCAGAGAGTAGGCCTCAGAGTTGTCTGATGATCGCACTATGCGTGAAACTCCGAGTTACAACCAAGAAAGAGTTCCAGTACTACCAAAACTATATATATATATATATATATATATATATATATATATATATATATATATATATATATATATATATATATATATATATATATATATATATGCGGTATAGAGCACTGTCTTAGCAGATTGATACTCACCGAGTTATATATATATATATATATATATATATATATATATATATATATATATATATATATATATATATATATATATGTATATATATATATATATGTATATATATATATATATATATATATATATATATATATATATATATATATATATGTGTTGAGGGTAGAAGAAAATCAAGTCGGGTTTTTCGTCTCTACAAGAATGTTTCGTGAGTAAATCACTCGTCAGGAGATGTTGATGTACTGAATATACCTCGTATATTCAGTATATATATATATATATATATATATATATATATATATATATATATATATATATGTGTGTGTATGTGTGTGTGTGTGTGTGTGTGTGTGTGTGTGTGTGTGTGTGTGTGTGTGACCCAGGTTCTTAGAACCTTGTAGTAGTGTTGTTAATTTATATTTATGTTGTAAGCTTTATACCTTTGTGCATATAGTAAAGACAAAAGTAATTCACTTCATGTGTGAGAGGGCGATGTTCGTCTTGACCTCTTGACCTTTCGCCTTCCCATCATGTTGTAGGTAAGTGATTTCATGTCTTCAGATAAACTATTTAATTTGTGTAGTAATCCAAAGCATCCAGACTCTTGATATATGCCAAACGAAAGATGATATCCTAGTGAAGTTTGGAAAGTTTTCATTTAGATTTTACTACTTTTTGAGACATTGAAACATCTGTGATTGAACTGTCATAGTCGCCTGTATTTAGCATTGCGTCATAGATGTATGTCAAGTTTTGATGAGCTTGTAACTTTTTATTTTAGTATTTTATTGTAAAGTTGTTACTCTCTTGACCTTTCGCCTTCCCATCATGTTGTAGATGGTGAAGAAGTATTAAACCAGCAAAGTGTCGTTCACAATTCAAACGAACAGTCTCGAGTTGTTCTTGTGTGAGAGCCTAGTGTGTGTGTGCAGTGATAACACGAGGCGCAAACTGGTCGAGCGATTGGGACACAAAGCGCCTCCGGCCCCCCGATCGGCAACCGACCGCCATATATATATATATATATATATATATATATATATATATATATGCGGTATAGAGCACTGTCTTAGCAGATTGATATGTATATATATATCCAAATGTATCAGATCTTCTGGTGTACAGTGCTTGATACGAATGTAGAGCTTGATAAGCCACTGTCACCATAGCTGATAACAACGAGCAAGAAACATACATATACCTCACTGGAAACCAGTTCAAAACAAGGTATAGGAACACAGTCGCTTGTAAACTGTTATTCCTTTGCTAAATGGTTTTATTCTTGTCTATGACGGTCCTAATACAGAACAATGACGTTATTACAGGGATTGGCGATATTCTTATAAAATCGGTAGCGATGTCATACCCCCCTACATACATACAACACAAGTTAGGAAACCAAGCCATTACCAAAACGGTGACATCATTTTTCATCGATCCAAAAGGATTGCCAAAACACTAAATAGAAACAAAACATAACCACCCATGCCACGCTTGCGTATCACTGGACCTACCTGATCAATAATTTGCAACAACATCGATCTAAAATGCGTTTACGATCGCATTTCCGAAACTATACCCCCATAGTTTGAAAATACTGCAGAATCAGGTCGACTTGCTATGTTAATGAGGTGGTGCAACGTCACTACGTTAAATTAAATTGATATATTCATTCATTTACATGTTTAAAAATAAAGTAGTGACGTTGCACCACCTCATTAACTGTCTGTAATTGACTGGGAAACCACCGTCATAGTCATAGGTTGAAGTGTTTCTGATGTAAAAAATGTACCGTTTATGATTATTGTATAAAAGTACACAATACTACGTTATTTTTAAACATGTAAATGAATGAATATATCATGCTAATTTAACGTAGTGACGTTGGGGGTATTGTTTCAGAAACGCGATCGTAAACACATTTTAGATCGATGTTGTTGCAAATTATTGATCAGGTAGGTCCAGTGATACGCAAGCGTGGCATGGTTGGTTATCTTTTGGTTATATTTGGTGTTTTGGCAATCCTTTTGGATCGATTTTGGTCGTGTGACTTACGTGAGATTGTCATGTGGTGTCTGATATTAGGTCTTGTGACTCTAGAAATGATAGTGTATCTATTTTTATGTAGGTGTGTGTGTGTGTGTGAGTGTGTGTGTGTGTGTGTGTGTGATGGGGGGGGGCGTGTGTGTGGTCAGATCAATTTATTTCTATAAGAATACCGATTTCTCCTGTTTTTGAATCTATATAATTCGTACAGGCTGCTTCTACAATTGACATCACGTGGTCGACAATATTAGATGGAGCAATGTTAGGACTAAACATTTTTAGAACTTGGCTCCGGAATGATAAGATAACTTAAAGGTATAATGGCAGTTACATTATGTCTCTGTTGATATTATAAACCAATATAAAGTGACAGAAATTTTCAAACTGGGGATATCGACAATGACGGAATGTCGTCATCGATTCGAGATACAACATTCTATAGTTGACTAGGGTATGGTATGAAATAAGCAGAATGTGTCTACGTACACGTATTTAAAAAAAAAGAAGCAATTGATAGCATAGTGTTTGGGATAAGGTTATATATAGCCACCACTTAGGCCTAAGAAATTGCCTGGTTCAGATTACGTTCAATTTTAGAATAGGCGGGGTAGGTAGACTTTGTTGTTGTTTGATTTGTTTTTCCATATGTGAGTGCCTAGTTCAGGTAGTTATGTTTTCTGTTGTTTTCCATATGGTCTATGTGTTATTGGTTTCTTTCTATCAGGTGTACAGCCATAACAGCTTAGAAGAACAGTTTTATATTGTCTTTTAAAGTTTATGTCCGTTTCCGCATCCTTTATGTCTCGCGAGATTTCACACAATTTAGGCGATTTTATTTAATTTTTCTCGAATACGTAAAAAATGTTTAGGGTCGGCAGTGAAAACGTAGGTGGGGGTCGGGTAACAGAACCAAACAATTTTTTTTTAGGCCTTATGACAAATAACCTAATGGTAACAAAATTACAGAAGCTTGGGTGGAACACTGGGCTATTAAGGGAGCCTTGAGTAATTACAACGGGGAACCAGGTAATATAAATCCAGGTCTGTTGCGTAAAATGTGACACTCCCCCGATTCCGTTTTCTAATAAGTCTATTTTCTTTCTCTACAACATGAAATGTTCAAACATGGGTTAAAATGCTATCAAACGTGAAAAGGGACACGAATCATACAGTAATTGGTAAGGACTTGATCCCACCGCTGCCACCACCATGATAATTTTAAAGGCATTGGCTGTTTCGATCTACTACAATGAATTTGTGTAAAGGCATTGCATTGATCAGTTTGAGCATTTTATTTTCAAACCACGTTAATCAGTTGCTGTTGATAGCTTTATAAAGCTGTTAGTGAACAGTGAAACAAAAAACCGCTATGATAACAGGCTACAGAACTGAAAGCCTAAACTCCCAAAGACTAGATGGGTGCCCTTCCGGCATTGTCTGGACCTAGGTCAACATTCCCATTCTATAATGTTCCTTATATCTTACCATAACTTTCCCTCTTCAACCGTATGAGATCCACTCCATTCCTAACATCACAGCAAACAAGTGATTTAATGCTTGGCTGGCAAAAGCGATTTGACTAATATATGTTCTGATATTATGGTACAGTGGTGGTAGTAATGGGATGATACAGCAGTATGATGCGGAACCAATAACAGCAAAGGGATGCGTAACTCACAAAATAGTACACAATTTGATATGATCAATTAAATACAATGTGTCAAAGTAAAATGTTACCCTGCCCTTATTCCTAAATATTGCCTTCTCGGAGAACCTATTTGTAAACTATGACAGCCCCAATTCGCTTTCCCCTGTAATTACTGAAGGCTCACCAATGTCTTGTAGTGCATGTTATTCATAAACAGATTGTAGTTTATGCATTTTTGTAGCACCGTAATTCAGCAAAGACACACACAACAAGACATAATATAGTCAGCTTTACATTACACTCGTCACAAGGAAACAAATTACAAACACTCATCTGAATGCAATTTATAAGAAGACTGACATCACAATATTGATAAAGTGGAGACCGAATGATACTAAGATAATGGTCAAATTTAAATAAAATTCAATTGTGACGTGGAGAACACATAACATGATGTACCAATGCCATCTACCACCATCTGGACAGTTCACAAGCTTGGGTAACCAATACCATTTACCACCATCTGAACAGTTGACAGGGGGTAGCTAATCACTCTTATATTTTGTTCCAATATCACAAAGTGACTCTGTCCATCAGAAGTAGATATTACCTGTTGACCTTCCACAGTGACACTATTATCTCAACTTGGCATCAAATGACATGTTATATTGATTTATACCAGAATGTATCTCAAAAATGCTAGTTTTATTCTTTCAGGCGGCAAACAAAATCATTTTAATAGGTAAATGTCACAATACCAAAGTCACGACAAAATAATACAAAATAAGACGATATAATGAATCAAAGTGACACCCCCCTCCCTATTTAATATTCTAAATGTGGTCTTCCATGAGAACCGATTTGGAAAAAGGTACCTCTAATTACCCGGCCCTCCCCCTTGAAGGCTCCCTTAGCAGGCATTTCATTAGATACACACTGAATATTCATAACTATTTATCTAAAGGTAATAAGCACTTGGGGTGCTCAATATTCATGACTTTTAGTTTGATAATTTCTGGATGTACTTATGTAACCCATTACACTCAGTTTATTTGGAATTCATCAGAATGAAACCCCACTCAGCGTTTTTAGCTAACATCTCAATGAAGGAAAAGCTAGCTAATCCACTATTGTGATATGAGACAATGTTCAGTAGTGCAATTTGATAATTTCTTGTTGCACGTTTTAACTTATTACGATGATTTTATCAGAAATTACATTAGAAGTTAAGTAAATTCCCGGAACGTGAGATGTTCATTATAGTTTAGGGTGTACAGCTGAGCAGTAATCTGACTTAAAATATGTCACGCGTTCTGCAAATTTGGACAAGGTCAGATGAATAACTATCTGATGTCACCAGGTGCCCACCCGACTTTTATTCCCATATTTATAGCATTGTATGTCTGTATTCAGTTTATCGACACTCATTCTAGCGTAGAAGACAGAGTAAGGAGGGAACTATGCGTGTCCTCGTCATCATCCTCGCTGTTGTCACAGCCGCCTTGGGCCAGATTGAACCAGGAGGTAAATTTAATTTTGATGCTTTAATTACAAAATACCATAAGCTTCTCCATTTGATACAACCATGCAGAAGCTAATAAGAAACTAAACATACCATAGCAAGATTGCAACATTTTGTCTAAACGCAATGAACTGAGTTGCCACAATGCAGGCGTCAGTATATATTACATTGGCGCCAGCCTGTGCGCCTCTTGTTTCAGTACGTTCATTTAAATGGTTTATTTCTAATAATTGACATCTTGCTATTAAAGTGTAGCGTGTGCAGTTTCTTATTGACATCTGTGTGGTTGTATCAACGGTATTTTGAAATCCCCTGTAATTGATAATCTATAGAAAATTTCAGACATTTGGCTTTAATAGTAGATATGGCTAAAATGTAAAGACATCCCCTGTACTTTAAAATATCCAGTTTACAGTTTCATTTGTTTCTGTTTACAACAGAATGTTTTCTCCATTTCATTTTGACTAGGCTCTGGGACTTTCACAAGATTTTGATTGGCATTACGATTTTCATCAATACACTATGAATATTCAGAATTGGTGGATTTTTTATTTTTCATTTTGATTCTCTGATGTTATCGGTAATTCCATATGGTATTTCAAAACATCTGAAATGCCCTGTAAATACTCATATCTCTCCATTTCATTGGGTTGTCGGTGGCTGAGTGGTTAAACCACTTGCCTCTTACCACTGCGGTCGGGGTTTGAATTAATTAAATCGGTTAAATTTACCATGCTTTATTTAAAGTAAGAAGAGTGTCGTTCAGCTTGACTCTACCGAACAACGCAGGTTTCCCCCGGCGTACTCCGGTTTCCTCCTGCATTAACACTGAACATTGAGGAAGGTCGCTTTCTATAGGTGTTTGTCACTCGTGTGTCACTCATCCTGACTTTATATGTCAAAGCTGAATAAATAATAAATAAATAAAAGTGACAAATCGAATTAATGCTCTCCATAACCTTGTTTACTTAGCATATAATATTAAGTAAAACATGTTTGTTTGAAGTTTTAATATTAATATCCACAGCCACCTGTCTGTTTCAAAGTTATCATGCAGTTGCAAATTAATGATAACAGAATAATAGGGAACTTGCAATCCAGACTGAGCATGCCCAGACGCAAAGGACTATTGCATTATCTGTGGTTTGGCTGCTTTCACAAAAACTTGTTGGGGGGGGGGGGGGGAGTCGGGAGATTTTAGGGGGGGGGACTTGAAAATATATGGATAGTGTGTGTGAGTGGGGGGTACATCATGACTTTTGAAACATGGGAAAATAAGCTTTTAAAATGTTGGTCTTCCTTTTCCATCATCATCATCATCATCATCATCATCATCATCATCATCATCATCATCATCATCATCAACAAGAACAACAACAACAACAACAACAACAACAACAACAACAACAGTTACAAACAACAGTTGCTCACAAGTTAGTAAAATGAAAAACAAAAACAGTCAAATTTTAATTTTCTTTTAATAAACTGTTAATGTAATGATAAATTGAAATGGGCGAATTGAGTGGTACAGATTGTTTTTTGTCTGAAAATACCAGTGTCTTTCATGTACACTACTATCTACTGAAATCTGGTTCATTTAATGTGTGAAATTACCTTTACACTGTACTGAAAATATTCTCTGTGACATGACCGTGTTTTGAGTTGTGGTTATCACAATGATATGTAACTTTTTCATGTAAATTCTACTAGTATTAAATGACAGACAAATATGACAGACAACATTTTACATATGCAGCTCTTGGAAGTTAAAAAAAAAAAGAGTTGGAAAAGGTTCATCTCAGCCTGCCATCAAAATGTATAGATGCACCTGCACTAAAACATACTTGACAAGTATCAAAAACTTCTGTGCAAGGTATTTTTTCATCCTATAGATATAACTATAATTTTCAACACAAACTTTTAATAACACATTCTAAATATTTCCTAAAATTAGCATATTGGCAACGTCTGCTACATATGAAACAGAAGACAATATCTCACAAGCTGAGTTAACAGAGAAAAAGTAAAATAAGTTTTTTGCACATACTTTTCAACTTTGCATGAATATACTATTACTTGTAAATATAAATATAAATAAACTTTGACACTATATGGAGGTATTATCAACACCATTAACAAGAGATGATGGTAGTGAAAGACCACCAGATGACTTCCAACCCCATGCACAACTAAAACACCTGTATAGTAAAGGGTTAGTGTCAAGTAAAAATGTTGAGAAACTTGAAGAAACTATGTGTCAAGAAAGAGATATTAAAGGGAGCAATCCTTCATTTAGAACAACAGAGAACACTTGCCTCTATGAGGGAAAGAAAAAGAATGAAAGAAAGGGAGCAACGTGCTGAAAAAAATTGATGAATATAACTGGGATGCGCTTGTCAGAAACGATGACATTTCCAAATTGAAAGTAAAAGAACTTGATAAGTACCTTTCCAACTATGAAATTCCAGCTGTGGCAGGAATGCACGAAATAGACAAAGTTGAGGCTGTAAGATGCCACTACTATCAATCTAAAGAAAGGGAGAGTGATTTGTCATCTGATGACAGTGACAGTGAGAATGATGATACAGTTAGTTCCAACTCTGATGACGTTGAAGGAGAAATTGGGTCTGATGATGATGATGATGATGATGATGATGATGATGATGACAATGCCATGTGTATATACACAAGATCTGGAAGGAGAGCTACCACTTGGAAATCAAAAATTTAAATAAACACATTCTGAGACTTTGTTTAAAATCCTGCATTCACCTTTGTAATCTAACGACAAAACCAGTCCAATAATCAGGCTTTTACAAGGTAAATGTATTACCAGGTTCATTAAGATATACAATTACTATGATAAAAGGGCCATCTTAATTATCATTACCACTAATATATATCACTTGATTACTATTCAGTTAGATGAAATGTGGCTGGCATTTTTGAGTCATACATTTATTTTCTTTTGATATTATATTGAACAAATTCACATCAAACAAGAACGGGGTACATGGCAATGCATTTTATTAAGAGTTTTTTTCAGTGTTATTTAGACCAATTTGATTTCTTTTAGCACACATTTAGGAAACTGAACTGGAACAATACAGTATAAAACTCTCTTTAGATAACATGTGCATCACAATATTTGCAAATACAACTAAAATGACATTCAACTGTAACACTACTAGTATAATGTACTAATACAATATTGAACAGAAAACAAAGACTCAGTTGGTCTGCTGATCATTTTACAAGAGTTATTCAAAGTGTAATTCATTTACAAGTATATGTTGTTTTTTGGAAAGGCAATGCACTGGTTAACATAAAATTTTGTTTTAACTGGTGTTTGTGTATATATATACACACAATATACAAATTGATTATATGTATAATGGACAAAGTTGGTATTAAGTGTATTATGTACAGTTTTGTACTTGGTATGGAATGTTAACGCACAGGAAGAGTATTCCAAAAAAATTTATTCGGGTGGGGGGTACTTGAAAATTTATTCGGGTAGGGGGGTGGTACTTGAAATATTTGGGGCTTTGGCAGGGGGGGGGGTACTTAAAAAATTTTGGAATATGGCAGGGGGGTACTTGAAAAAAATTACCCCCCCCCCACAAGTTTTTTGTGAAAGCAGCCTTATCGTAATACCTAATCTGGAGCCACCGATAAAAAACCTCCTAGTCAGGGTACACTATGAATTGACCGTTCGTGGTTGCAAACAATAAACCTGAAAATTTTCGCCAAAGACTTTTTTCGTTTATTTCGTTGGGGATCAAAACCACAGAAATAAATAGTGACTAACATGCCTTCTTGTATATGAACACAATATACCAGTTTGGTAATCAGTAAAAATTAATGTTTGAGAACAAGCTGAAGACGGTAAAATCGCAAACATTTCTAGGAGTGAAAATAACTAGGTTAACAGTAATTGGTTAGTTAGGTTATATGTCATAATATGAAAACCAATGTCATGATAACCAAATAGGGAACTTACAAACCCGCCATGTTGAATGTTGCATCATGGGAAATGTGATAATAAATACTAATCAAATAGTATTGTAAACAATAATGTTATTTTGTTTTTAACCACAAATGACCAATTCATAGTTGTCCTGACCATTGTGGGAGGTTTATTTTATCTGTAGCATTTTATCTGTAGCTCCTCATTAGGTAATACGATAACCACAGATAATCCCATAGTCCTTTGCGTCTGAGCATACTCAGTCCCTATTGGGATGTCATGTTGTATTGGTTGGTTATGGAGACTTCAGTAATTACAGGGTGGGGAATGGAGTTTGGAGTTGGGTTTTGGTTTTTACAAATCGGTTCTCAGGGGAGGGTATCATTTTAGAAATAGAAGCAGGGGACGATCACGTCAAATTTTACTTAGATTTAATGTTTATCTAACTCTGCATTATTTTATTAACTTGGCATCCCGATGCTGCCACCACTGTCAAATCTCACTGATGCCATATCCACCGCTGCCACCATTGTACCGTAATATCAGAACATATCAGTCTTAACAAACACCCACAAACCCACCCACCCAACCACTTACTCGCCATTTAACCGACCCACCAATTCACCCACCCACCCACCAAGCTAATAAGGTAATCAATATTAATTACAAATCAAAATCAAAACTATTTACAACTTAAGGGCGATTTGTGTATGCGTTTCTCCATTTAATATTTCAGACTCCGGGTGTGGCAATGAATTCTATCAGTTTGGAAACGGTGGAGACTTTACATCGATGAACTTCGACCCTGATAATAATGTCAACTATGATGCCAATGCATTGTGTGAGTGGGTACTTGAGACGTCACTGGTTTTGGGACAGGTAAAGTCACCACTAATGTAGCGTCATAGTGCAATCTTCTTGAATGTTATATTCGTTAAAACAATAACTCCTAACAGCATATTACATGTCAGTATTAACTCGCTCTGCTTTACCAAACCATGCAGAAACCAATAAAACAGCATCTTCTGCAAGATACCATGACCTCAATTGTCTGCTACATTAAGCTTTGACGAAATAATTATGTAGTCAGTCGTACTTTCTTGAAGGTTGTTTATAAAAAAACAACAAAAGAACAATTTAAAATTGATTTAGAAAAAACACATCAGATTTTCAGATCATCACTTTGTTACATGGCACCTTGCAAAAAAAGTAACCAACCCAAAAACTAATTTTTGTAAAAAAAGAAGAAGAAAGAACGTAATTAATAAACAAAAACAACTATTTATAAACAAATATGGCCAAATTCAAGCCCCTGTGCTGCGATAAGCTATTGAATGAACGTTCATTTAATTAAAATCTCAGAGGGGAGTTCGAGTTCCCTAAATTTGCAGTGTAGTGTTTTGGGACTTCCAGTGTTTACACTATCTTGATCACAGGGTGATTAGAATAGCACAACAGAGGAACTGCTATCATCCACTTGTGTAATCTATCACATTGATGTACAATAGATTTAGTTTGCCTTTATCTTAGAAAAAAGAAGGCTCGACTATCACTGTTGCAACACATGCCACTACACTGATCAGACTAATTATTTAATGTTGACTCCTGTGATCATCTCAGTAATGCATGTACATTTACATAATGACTTCATTTGAATTAATAATGATAGTCTGACGAGTTGTGTATATTTACATAAAGACTTCATTTGAATAATGATAGTCTGACTAGTTGTGTACATTTACATTATGATTTCATTTGAATGATAATAATAATAATAATAATAATCTGACTAGTGTACATTTACAATACGACTTCATTTGAATAATGATCGTTTTACTAGTTGTGTACATTTACATAATGACTTCATTTGCATAATGATAGTCTGACTAGCTGTAGACACTGCAAACTAGGACCAATCTGGTTATTAGGCACACATTATCAATGTGTAATTAACAGTTTGCAGGAAAAGTTAAGCTTTGGCTACTAGGGCTAGGAAGTATGGCAGCAAACGATATACCCCAACAAATGAGATAGATATGTGGAATTCATTACTAAATTTATCAAGCTGTAAACATTGATCAGGGTACATTCTTTGTCATAAATGCTTTGTTTTTTGGAGTTGGAGACACGCAATCTTCTAGGCAAAATAGACTGGGCTACCCAGACTCCTTTGACTTCCACCGCTGTGGGGTTAATGCAACAATTTATTCTAAAGTAGAAGGTGTCAGAAGAGGGTATATCTGAAACAACAGAACAACTGCTATGCTCTAGGGTAAATTGTTGCATGAAACTTTCCATTGACAAGCAATATTGAAAAGAACTCACTGTCTTTTAAACACATCCGAATGCTAAGCGTTTATAACAAGGACTTTGCCGTATACTTAACGTGTTTTCCATGAACTTTGAAAATACCATTAATTTTCTCTCCCTGTTCTTTTTCTCTCTATCTGTTCTTATCTGTTTTTTGTCTGCCTGCCTGCCTGCCTGCCTGCCTGCCTGCCTGCCTGTCTGTCTGTCTGTCTGTCTGTCTGTCTGTCTGTCTGTCTGTCTGTCTGTCTGCCTGCCTGCCTGCCTGCCTGCCTGCCTGCCTGCCTGCCTGCCTGTCTGTCTGTCTGTCTGTCTGTCTGTCTGTCTGTCTGTCTGTCTTTCTGTCCGTAGGCCATCGAGTTGAATTTTGATTATTTTTCAGTCGAAAATGCTGTCAATTGTGTGTACGATTCTGTTATTGCTTTCGATGGAGTCTCCCATGATGATCCCGTTCTCAGAGTAATGTGTGGTCATTCTATCCCCAACCCTACAATATCATCAGCAACCGTTATGCATGTTGAGTTTATTACCGATAGCAGTGTACAGTACCCAGGGTTTTCGGCCACTTGGCGTGCACGTGACCAGCCGAGTAAGTTTGAAAGCTTGACTAATCATCAGACAAACACAGACACAGGACTAGCACATGCGCGCACACACACACACACACAAACACATATATACATACATACATACATACATACATACATACATACATACATGTACATACACACACATACATACATACGTACGTACTTACATACATACATACATACATACATACATACATACATACGTACATACGTACGCATCACGCACGCAGACGCAGGCACACACAACACATTTACAATACCACAACCAGTTATCTCAGACAACGAACACAAAATCTGTTCTGATATCCAAAATAATGTCTAAATCAAATAAAGTATGTGTGTAAGTGTACCTTGTAACATGCTATCTGTACCTAATACAGCAATCATGGAATGATTGGGAAAGCTTTGACAGTTTCACATGTCATGTAATCCCAAACCTGGATGGACCTCAGAGTCTGTAGACTTGTGTGTCTATTCCTGTATCAAAAAACAAATCGCTGGGAGCAATTCCAAGCACAAAAAATTAAAAGACTAAATTATTAAATACCGTCTGGGTTCTTCATCTAGTCGAATGTGACTCAGAGGTTGCTTATCGATGTGGAGATGATGAAAACGGATATTGTATTCCGATCGAAGAACGTTGCGATGGAGTACAAGACTGTGCCTTGAATGAAGATGAACTTGGCTGTCCCGGTAAGTATGGTGGCCTACAACGAACTCTGATAGAAGTGTACATTAAACTGGGGTGTTGTGCCTGAAACGTGGTCACTTGTTGAACTAGTTATATTTTATTTTGCCATAATACTAGTAATAAAGGAAAACCAGTTTTATGAAGGTTGAAAACCCTGACCTTAGACAGTGAGTGAAAGAAGAATCACTCCAGGCCCTTCTTTAGAGTTCCGGTGGGGAGGGGAGTACTTCTCATTTGCATATCAATATAACAGATTTTGGACACTTATGACGTCACTCGAGGAACACATTAGGATTACCCTTAGAAACTCTCAGGGTTAATCAGGTATAAATGAGTCAAGTGGTCAACTTTAAGACGAATTTTCAGACAATGCTGAATATTCGTTAGATATGTCAAGCGGAGAGGAATGCTGCTAAGCAACAACGTATGATGGTAATATTCAACCCTATCACTTGGAACCAGATATCAGTAATGATAGATCCTTTGGCATGCCTTATAAAATAAGAGTATATTACTTATTGAAACTTTATTATTACTACATTTACTACTACTTTTATTACAAAATTACAGACACCATAAATCAAAAGACCCCATTTGTCTTTTAAAATTTGTGGTTTCCAACATCTTAGTGCAGCAAAATACAACCCCCCCCCCCCCTGTTAGCATCAGATATGAAAAGAACAGAAACGAATTGTAACATGACACACTTTTCAATTACTTCATAATTAAAGTATAATAATCTAAGTTTCACATATTATTAGTTTCAATTTTATGCAAAAGTTCTGCAAATTTTGATGGGAAAAATCTGAAACTTAAAATGTCACTTTAAGTCATTTTGGGGGGATTCAGCACCATCAGATTGCACTGAGAAAGGTGCCTTCCAGCTTCTATCCAGAAATGCCTACAGGTACCAGGTAGTACCATTTTCTGAAAACATAGATTGACTACTATGTATAGTTTATGCAAATAGGGTTAAGGTTTTTACCAGGTGGACCAAACGTTAATCAGCTAAAATACACAACTCACAATAAATGTACCACGATTTACGTCAAGTTTTCAACAACAACAACAACAACAACAACAACAACAACAACAACAACAACAACAACAACAACAACAACAACAACTAGCGTATGTTGTTTTATGCAATGTCAAGTTGTGTACACACGGGTTTGCAGGTAGCCTACCCGAGGACTTGAGGGACCAATGCTATTAACACTATTTCCGCTATCCTAATTGACAGTTTGATTGGTTTGAATTTCGCTCGTCCTTCCAAGTCTTCTCATTAAACATTAGCATAAATTTGAATTGAATGTGATAGATGTGGGTCGACGACTCACATTCACATATGCTGATTGTGTGATTTCAATATGTCTAATTATGTATTCAACCAATCACGTTCTATGTCGGAATGCCATTTGTGACTAGTGTAACTGAAGAATCAGGTTAGACTTGGAAGGACTCGTGAGCGAAAATTTAAAAAAATC
>NC_135562.1:5157633-5252633 GCF_964340395.1 Glandiceps talaboti
TGTATGAAGTTCTTCCTGGAAAGAATATGACACCATTAAATTATTAGCCGGGGTACAAGATAAATGCCATCCGGGCAATACACGCCTCCTACGTCGGCGTGTATTTACCCGGACGGCATTTATTACTTGTATACATACATACATACATACATACATACATACATACATACATACATACATACATACATACATACATACATACATACATACTTGTACTTCGGTGTGGGTGTTAAATGTCGACTGACAGTTACAAATGAGGCTATTGACCAATCAGGGAAAAGCATGAAGACTGGTGTAATTGCTGAGTAGCAAATTTATCTAATATATTTGGTGGGAGTGTATTTTCTGTGTATGAGATCAAAATATTGCCATCCTGGGAAGAGTGATTAGATGCAGACAATCATAACAAAAACATGGCCCCTGACTGTGTGTGACCAGGAAGAACGATTAGACACAGACAATCATAACAACAACATGGCCCCTGACTGTTACTGAACTGATAAGATTCGGTTCACAGAGAGACACAGGCAGACTAGACAGACAGACAACTAGAGCTTGATAGAGACATGAAAGCACACAAACAAACAAACAAACAAACAAACAAACAAACAAACAATCAAACAAACAAACATGCACGGGAACGGGAAAAGAGAAATAGTGAACGAGACGTTGATATAGTATATAAACTCATTTTACATTTTTTGAAAATTTGTTTTATATAATACATAATTTGTACCTTTTTTAGATATCAGAATAACCCATTGGTTTTTGACATCGTTTCTGGCGAGCACAACATTATGATTGAGGACCCATATGAAAAGAGCCATGATGTCAATGATATATACATCCACCCAAATTATTCTCCACTAAAAGAAGAGTGGAACTTTGCTCTACTGGAAATCAGAGGCCAAATTGTTTTCAATGATCCGGTGACATTGGACATCTGTTTACCTAATGTTAATGATATCTTTCCCGGGGGCACCGAAACATGGGTTGCAGGATGGGGAGATACAGGTAAAAAAGCACACCGGGATGAGTAAATCAATATGCCGCAGTCAGGTTATCGAGAGACAAAAGATTTCACGGTTTGGAAAATATGGGTGCTATTCACAGTTCGTTTTGGGGTAGGAAGCGCGGGTCACAAAAGTTGACTATTGTAGCTAGTTATGTTTTGCCAAATTCCTGAAAAAAAACGTCTGAAATATTTTTATATTTGTTACCAGTTGTGTGCACATACGTACATACCCTATAACATCGCATGCGATATAATAATGTACAGAATGTACAGTGCACATTCTATAGGGAAAGCACAACTCACTGAGTATCGAACACATAATTTTCATACATATATAATCCGACTTTATCGAACTCACAATGCACGCCATGTTTTAATTCTATTTCATCGACAAAAATTATAGTATTTAAGATAAATTACTAAATAAAAGTTAAAGCGACTGTGTCCAGACTATATTGTAGCATACACGGTAGTCTAGTTTACAATACGCGCTACGATTAGGGACAGGTCAGTTTCTCCAGCCGGGGGGGGGGGTTGATTCTTAAATCTGGCCAACAAATGGTCACTGACCCCCCCCCCATCTGTAATACTAAAACAGGCTGACCCCTTATCACTTAATACTAAAATATGATGACCCCCCCATATATGATATTCGCATGACAGGTATTTTTGATTTAGTGTGGACTGCTTGACTGTCTTGCAAATACTTTATAAGATCCCAGGATAGCACTATCATAATTATAATTATTGACTACACAGGGTAAATATAATCCAAAAGGAGTTTAATAGCATCTTGAAATTGAAAGGTAGGGGGAAATCTTGAGTGGGGAATATGTACATCTCTTACGGGGGTCCTAGGGGGTCTCCCCCTAGAAGCCCAGGAGTTTTTTTACTTTGAAAAGTAAATTTTGAGACTATTCAGACACTTTCAGACAATAATGTTCAAGCTTTACAAGACAGCACCAATATGTAAAAAGCAACTACACAGGGTTGAAATATTTTTGAAATATACTTTGATAGCACCTTGACAGTAAGAGGTAGGGGAAGAGCTTGATACTGGGATATGTCCACCTCATGAGGGGGGGGGGTCCGAGGGGGTCTCCCTCTAGAAGCCCTGGAGGATTTTTACTCTTAAAGCCGATATTTAGGCTATTCAGACCCTTTCAAGCAATAACTTATCCATGCTTTACAAGACAGCACCATCAAATATCAGAAACTATTCTTTATAACTTACATAGGGTTGAAATATGTTCTTAAAAAGTTAAGTGGCATCATTATAGTAAAGGTCAGCACATCTAATAGTAGTATCATTGGTAGGGGAGATTTGGATTTTAAGGCAATTTTAGACTATCTTGGCAAACATTTCACATCTTTACATGTAAAAGACAATATCATCTCAAATTAGAATAGGGTGAAAGTATTTGAGAAACGTTTAATACCTTTATGACAGTAAAAATGTTGTTGGTGTATCTTATTGTTGGTTGAATGCATGAGTGACTTCTGATGGTGAGGGAGTCCTTGGGGTTTTCCCCTGGCAGATCTGCAGTTTTTTGCTTCTATTAAGGCAATGTTTAGGTTATTCATAGCCTTTGAGGTAATGTTTCCAAGCTTCGTAAAGCTAACGTAAATGTAAGTTTGAAATAAGTTTCCCATGTCACATAAAAATGGCCCCGTAACATTTGTATAGGGGCATTAATATTGCATGTATAGTAAAGCCACCGGTATGTTATTAGAGAACATTAGGTGGTCATACCAACTGTATAATAGAAACTGCAATCTGATGAGATGTGGTGATTTGTAGTGACAATAACATGTAGTGTCCAAAATAGAAAGTGTATTAATCTCTTCTGACAAGTCATACTGATGAGTAGAACAATTTAGATTAACTTCTTTTATAAACTATCTATGAAGATTACCATTACGAAACCTTCAAGTTCACTTTTGTCCCAAAGTGCAATATTCGTGAAGCACTGATTGTGAAACAGCCAAACATTTACACGACATGTTCTGTAACTAGTGTGGTAGCTAGGTAATATATGTATATGTATAATTTATGTATAGTTATGTTTGAACTAATAAGTAATATTACAGAATTCATATAAGAAACAGAGACAAGAACAAATATTTACATGTACCGCATTTCAGATAAGGCTATACTAGTATGCCATTGTAGAAAATGATTTTTTTCTTCCATCACAATCCAAAACACAATGACCCCCCCCCCATCCACAATTTTTAAACAGCATGACCCTCCTACTGCCAATTTCAAAAACAGGGTGACCCCCCCCCTACAAATCCATCCCCCCCGGGCCGAAGAAACTTACCGGTCCCTTACTACGACCATCTCCATCGTATAGTTTCCGTTCTTACCCCTGACATCGATAGCTAATGGTATTGCAGGAGTGTTGATATAACGTGGTGACGTGTGATTTCGACCGAACCAGTCGAGCTCTTATGTGGTTCCTTCCGGGACCCCAAACAAACAAAATCGATAATTGTATAAAGTGGACCCAATTTTTTAGACTCCTTATCTCTAAAAAATACGTACCCATTTTAGACCAAAGGGTGAAAAATCACACCCCAAAGGGCGCAGATATACGTATACCCAATAGGCGGGAGTACCCCTCCCCCGTAAGTAACATCCTGAGATATACCATATTTGGACATTACGTAACTGCCCCAATATACACTAACTTTATTGGGCAGAATGCTGTGATTGATTACATAAATTTATATCAAGTGTTGTTAATCATGAAATGACCCCAAAGTTTACTAAAATGTCATCCCCCCGGGGTATGTTCCCTTTTTTAAGGGTAATCTTATGACGTCAGCTTGTTGTGGCACATTATGTGCATTGGTGAAAGTGATCATACCCTAACAAAGTGTGAATGCATGCAGGACGTAATATTCCTCTTTGTTTTGTTTTCAGCACCGGAAGTAGAAAATTTAGTTCTTAACCAAGCTAATGTGACACTAGAGAGTGATGAATACTGCAACGATCCTAGTCGTCATAATGGTGACGTCACAGAGAGTTTATTATGTGGTGGAACTGACACTGTTGATGCATGCGTTGTGAGTAGGCCTCCTATCGCTACACATACATATTTTGTACTTTCATACAAAAACTTTCATCTGGTAAATCAGTAACGACACTAGGCGTCTATTCCGAGGGATCCAAAAACAGTGGAAAGCATTGAAGCTTTCAGCTAACTAAACACAAATGCATATATACAACCCTTAAAACTGAAGTAAAACACTTTCTCCATTTGTCAAAGTCATTTATAGTGTTCACATCACCTGTAAAGGTATACTATGTTAATTGCTTGATTATAAGCCTGCTATATGACCTTTCTAATTGGTCAATTTCTAAACAGCAGACTGATCACAGTGAATGATAGTCGTCCCATGATAATATTTAGCTCTAAATGGGATCTAGACAATGCAAAACAAGTAAGAAACTTGTCTGTGAGACAATGTTTTATGGCATCTATGGTAACACTCTAGCTGTTGTTTATTGACTTCCTTGCACTGCTAACATTGTTTACAGATACACTGAGAAACACCACATACTGTTAAAGGAATAGAAATAATATACCTTTACACTTAATATGGATGCTACAAATGAGTGTGGCAAATCATGCAAATGTTGTAGAAATGACACTTGATATGGGTGATTTAATTAATGAGTGTGGCAAATCATAGATGTGTTTTACTTGGGTGTTGCAAGTTGTATAAATGACACTTGGTATGGATGCTACAAATGAGTGTGGCAAATCATGCAAATGTTTTACCTCAGTGTTACCAGTTGTATTCGCAATTGAGGCAGACATTTAAGTGAGTGTTTCTCTGAAATTATGCACAGTCATGATATGACTGTTTAGGAAAATGCTTTTATTTCACGGAGTGGCGTTAACTAATATAATGGTACTCAGAGTAGAGTAGCGTGTCTGATGACTTCGTATTCCACTGATCTCTTGTAGTGTATACATTTTGGGGGTTTTCAATGTTCACACTATATATCCACTCAACAAAGGCATCGATATCACCCACTTGTGTAATCTACCATATACGTTCCAGAGTTAGTAGAATAATTTAAGTACCAGTTTTGAAATGCAGCACCGCCCCCCCCCCACCCAAAAAACAAACATACAATTAAAAACAAACAAACAAACGGACCTACGATATCTCAATGTCATGTGTTATCTCGACAAACTATGCCATCTTTTCCCAAAATGAGTCCATCGTGTGAAGAGCGACTGTCCAAAATGACCCATCACACACATCAAGTGACAGTAAGTGACCCCCCCCCACACACACACACTGTTCCTCCCCGGATCCCAATATAGTGGTCAAAGTGAGGTTAAAGTGATCAAACCGTTATTTTCTTTGTATTCTGTGTTTAGGGTGATGACGGTGGTCCAATGATGTGGTACAGACCTATACAGGATGAACAGGACCCGAACCCTGATGATGAGAGATGGTACCTGATTGGTGTGACTGGTGATCGTACGCGCCATGGTTGCGTCAATCCAGATAAACCAGGCCTTTATGGCAAGGTTTCCAGCGTAATTCCTTGGATTGAACTTACTTTATTATTAGGCTAGATGAATTCTGATCGACACTAATCTATTTGCTGGAAAGTGTACTTTCAAATGTAATAACATCTAGACAAGTTTCAATTCATCACAACTCACTCTTGGTTAATAAAGTACAGTAGTAATCAACGCATGTTCGGTTTTATATCTTATTTCACAATGAAGTACTACTACGGACCGGCTCCCTATAGCGTAGTGGTTAGCACACAGGATTAGCAATCGGGAGGTCTTGGGTTCGAATTCCACTGGAAAAACAGGGTGAGGGTTCTAAAGACTCGATGCGTAGGCTGTATCACTCAGCCATGTCTCACTCACAAGACGGGTGCGAATCTCTCTCTCTCTCTCTCTCTCTCTCTCTCTCTCTCTCTCTCTCTCTCTCTCTCTCTCTCTCTCTCTCTCTCTCTCTCTCTCTCTCTCTCTCTCTCTCTCTCTCACACACAAAATGAAGCCTTGATTATAAATTATATATGTGGATATAATCACCCTGGAATCAATAGAGTGTAAATATTGATTGAGGTTGGATGTGTTGGATTGAATGTGTTGGCACTTGAGTAAATCTATCGACCACAGGCGCCATAATATACATTGAGTGTAATTACAGCAACGTTCATTGATCGCTTATCAGTATTAGCATCATATTTATGCATTTTTGTAGCACCGTAATTCAGCAAGACACACACAACAAGACATAATATAGTCAGCTTTAAGAGCCCTATTAATCACATTACACTCGTCACAAGGAAACAAATTACAAACACTCATATGATTGTCAATTTATAAGAAGACTTACATCACAATAAATTGGGCACCGAATAATACTAAGATGATGGCCAAATTTGAAAAAAAATCAATTGTCACTTGGAGAACACATATCATGATGTACCAATGCCATCTACCACCATTTGGACAGTTCACAAGGTTGGGTAGCCAATGCCATTTACCACCATCTGGACAGTTGACAGGGGTAGCTAATCACTCTTATATTTTGTTCCAATATCACAAAGTGACTCTGTCCATCAGAAGTAGATATCACCTGTTGACCTTCCACAGTGACACTATTATCTCAACTTGGCATCAAATGACATGTTATATTGATTTATATCAGAATGTTTCATTAGATGCACATTGAATATTCATGACTATTTATCTAAAGGTAATAAGCACTTAGGGTACTCAATATTCATGACTTTTAGTTTGATAATTTCTGGATGTACTTATGTAACCCAGTTTATTTGGAATTCATCAGAATGAAACCCCACTCAGCGTTTTTAGTTAACATCTCAATGAAGGAAAAGCTAGCTAATCCACTATTGCATGATATGGGACAGTGCTCAGAAGTGCAATTTGATAATTTCTGGTCTGGTCTATTACGATGATTTTATCAGAAATTACATTAGAAAATAAGTAAATTACCGAAACGTGAGATGTTCATTAGAGTTTCGATATACAGCTGAGCAGCATTGTGACTTAAAATATAAGTCACGCATTCAGCAAATTTGAACAAGGTCAAATGAATAACTATCTGATGTTACCAGATGCCCACCCGACTTTTATTCCCATATTTATAGCATTGTATGTCTGTATTCAGTTTATCGACACTCATTCTAGCGTAGAAGACAGAGTAAGGAGGGAACTATGCGTGTCTTTGTCATCATCCTCGCTGTTGTCACAGCGGCCTTGGGCCAAGTTGAACCAGGAGGTAAATTTAATTTTGATGCTTTAATTACAAAATACCATAAGCTTCTCTATTTGATACAACCATGCAGAAGCTAATAAGAAACTAAACATGCCATAGCAAGATTGAATGAATAAAGTTTCTTGCAACAATGTGTCTAAAATGCAATGAACTGAAGTGCCACCATGCAGACGTCAGTATATATTACATTGGCGCCAGCCTGTGTGCCTCTTGTTTCAGTACGTTCATTTAAATGTTTGTTTTTTTTAGCAATAATTGACATCTTGCTATTAAAGTGTAGCGTGTGCAGTTTCTTATTGACATCTGTGTGGTTGTATCAACGGTATTTTGAAATCCACTGTAATTGATAATCTATAGAACATTTCAGACATTTGGCTTTAATAGTAGACATGGCTAAAATGTAAAGACACCCCTCCTCCCCGTACTTTAAAAAATCCAATTTACTGTTTCATTTGTTTCTGTTTACAACAAAAAATTTTCTCCATTTGATTTTAACTAGGCTCTCAGGACTTTCACAAGATTTTGATTGGCATTACGGTTTTCATCAATACACTTTGAATATTTAGAATTGTAATTGGGGGAATTTTCTTTTTCAGTTTGATTCTCTGGTGTTATCGGTAATTCCATATGGTATTTCAAAACTTCTGAAATGCCCTGTAAATACTCATATCTCTCCATTTCGTTAAGTAACAAATCGAATTAATGCTCTCTATAACTTTGTTTTTACTTAGCATATATTTAAGTAAACATGTTTGTTTGAAGTTTTAATATTAACATCCACAGCCATCTGTCTATTTCAAAGTTATCATGCAGTTGCAAATTAATGATAACAGAATATTAAGGAACTTGCAATCCAGACTGAGCATGCTCAGACGCAAAGGACTATGGCATTATTTGTGGTTATCGTAATACCTAATCTGGGGCCACCGATAAAAAAAACCTCCTACAATAGTCAGGGTACACTATGACTTGGCCATTCGTGGTTGCAAACAATGTAAAATTATTGTTTACAGTACCATTTTATTTGTATTTATTATCACATTTCCCATTATGCAACATTCAACAAGGTGTGTTTGCAAGTTCCCTATTGGGGATATAGAAGTAGTGTAAACCTGAAAATGTTCGCTAAAGACTTTTTTTCGTTTATTTCGCTGGGGAACAAAACCACAGAAATAAATGGTGACTAACATGCCTTCTTGTATATGAACACAATATACCAGTTTTGTAATTAGTAAAAATTAGTGTTTGAGAACTGTCTGAAGACGGTAAAATTGCAAACATTTCTAGTAGTGAAAATATCTAGGTTAACAGTAATTGGTTAGTTAGGTTATATGAAAATCAATGTCACAATAACCAAATAGGGGTGTCATGTTATATTGGTTGGTTATGGAGTCTTCAGTAATTACAGGGCGGGGAATGCACGGGTGTTGGAGTTGGGGTTTGATTTTTACAAATCCGTTCTCAGGGGAGGGTAACATTTTAGAAATAGAATTAGGGGACGGTCACATTTTACTTAGATTTAATGTTTATCTAACTTTGCATTATTTTATTAATTTGGCATCCCAGTGCTGCCACCACTGTCAAATCTCACTGCTTCCATATCCACCGCTGCCACCATTGTACCGTAATATCAGAACATATCAGTCTTAACACCCACCCACCCAACCACTCACTTAAGGGCGATTGATGTATTCGTTTCTGTACTTAATATTTCAGACTCCGGGTGTGGCAATGAATTATACCAGTTTGAAGACGGTGGAGACTTTACATCGATGAACTTCGACCCAGATAATAATGTCAACTATGATGCCAATGCATTTTGTGAGTGGGTACTTCAGACGTCAGTGGATTTGGGACAGGTAATGTCACCACTAATGTAGCGTCATAGTGCAAGCTTGTTGAATGTTAAATATTCGTGAAAACAATAACTCCTAACAGCACTTTCTTTTGACCCAACATGCAGAAACCAATAAAAAACAGCTTATTCTGCACTTTAATGACAAGATACCATGACCCCAATTGCCTGCTATATTTAGCCTGGACGAAATAGTTATTAAGGTAGTCAGTCGTAGTTTTGTGAAGGTGGTTTATCAAAACCAACAAAAGAACAATTTAAAATTGATTCAGAAAAAAACACATCAGATTTTCAAATCATCACTTTGTTACATGGCACCTTGTAGGGGAAAATGCAAAAATAAGTAACCAACCCAAAAACTAATTTTGTATAAAAATAGAAAGAACGCAAACAATAAACAAAAACAACTATTTATAAACAAATATGGCCAAATTCAAGCCCTGTGCTGTGATAAGCTATTGAATGGACGTTCATTTAATTAAAATCTCAATGGGGAGTTCAAGTTCCCTAAATTTGCAGTGTAGTGTTTTGGGACTTTCAGTGTTTACACTATCTTGATCACAGGGTGATTAGAATAGCACAACAGAGGAACTGCTATCATCCACTTGTGTAATCTATCACATTGAAGGACAATAGATTTAGTTTGCCTCTATCTTAGAAAACAGAAGGCTCGACTACCATTGTTGCATCACATGCCACTACACTGATCAGACTAATTGTTTAATGTTGACTCCTGTGATCATCTCAGTAATGCATGTACAGTTACATAATGACTTAATTTGAATAATGATAGTCTGACGAGTTGTGTACATTTACATAATGACTTCATTTGAATAATGATAGTCTGACTAGTTATGTACATTTACATAATGACTTCATTTGAATAATGATAGTCTGACTAGTTGTGTACATTTCCATAATGACTTCATTTGCATAATGATAGACTGACTAGTTGTAGACACTGCAAACTAGGACCAATCAGGTTATTAGGCACACATTATCAATGTGTAATTAACAGTTTGCAGGAAAAGTTAAACTTTGGCTACTAGGGCTAGGAAGTATGGCAGCAAACGATATACCCAACAAATGAGATAGATATGTGGAATTCATTACTAAATTTATCAAACTGTAAACATTGATCAGGGTGCATTCTTTGTCATAAATGCTTTGTTTTTTGGAGTTGGAGACACGCAATCTTCTAGGCAAAATAGACTGGGCTACCCAGACTCCTTTGACTTCCACCGCTGTGGGGTTAATGCAACAATTTATTCTAAAGTAAAAAGTGTCAAAAGAGGGTATATCTGAAACAACAGCACAACTGCCTTGCTATAGGGTAAATTGTTGCATGAAATTCTCCATAGCCAAGCAATATTGAAAAGAATTCACTGTCTTTTAAACACACCCGAAAACTTATAACAAGGACTTTGCCATATACTTAACGTGTTTGCCATGAACTTTGAAAATACCATTAATTTTCTCTCCTTGTTTTTCTTTCTGTCTGTTCTTATGTATTATTTCTGTCTGTCTGTCTGTCTGTCTGTCTGCCTGTCTGCCTGTCTGCCTGCATGCCTGTCTGTTTGTCTCTCTGTTCGTAGGCCATCGAGTTGAATTTTGAATATTTTGCAGTCGAAAAGGCTGTCAATTGTGTGCACGATAGTGTTATTGCTTACGATGGATACACCAGTGAGGACCCCATTCTCAGAGTAATGTGTGGTCATTCTATCCCCAACCCTACAATATCATCAGCAACCGTTATGCATGTTGAGTTTATTACCGATAGCAGTGTACAGTACCCAGGGTTTTCGGCCACTTGGCGTGCACGTGAGCAGCCTAGTAAGTTTGAAAGCTTGACTAATCATCAGACAAACACTGACACAAGACACGCACGTGCACACAGACACACTAACATACGTACGTACGTACGTACGTACATACATACATACATACATACATACATACATACATATATACGTACGTACGTACGTACGTACGTACGTACGTACATACATACATACATACATACATACATACATACATACATACATACATACATACATACAGACATCCAAACATACATATATACAAAGCTACATACATACATACATACATACATACACACATACACACACACACACACACACATACACACACACACACACACACACACACACACATTTCCAATACCAAAAACAGTTATCTCAGACAACGAACACAACGTCTGTTCTGATATTCAAAATAATGTCTAAATCAAATAAAGTATGTGTGTAAGTGTACCTTGTAACTTATAATACAGCTATCATGGATTGATTGGGAAAGCCTTAACAGTTTCGCAACAACGTGATAGCGAGCGTGCAACATAGCAATGTCAAGTAATCCCAAACCTGAATGGACTTTCGATTCTGTAGAATTGTGTGATTGCGCCAGTATCAAAAACAAATCGCTGGGAGCAATTCCAAGAACAAACAACGAAAAGTCTAAAAAATTAAATACTCTGGCTTCTTCATCTAGTCGAATGTGAGTCAGAGGTTGGTTATCGATGTGGAGATGATGAAAACGGATATTGTATTCCGATCGAAGAACGTTGCGATGGAGTACAACACTGTTCCTTGGGTGAAGATGAACTTGGTTGTCCCAGTAAGTATGGTGGCATACAATGAACTCTGTCAGAAGTGTACATGAAACTGGGGTGATGTGCCTGAAACGGGGTCCCTTGTTGAACTTGTTATATTTTATTTTGCCATAAAACTAGTAATAAAGGAAAACCAGTTTTATGAAGGTTGAAAAACCCTGACTTTAGACAGTGAGTGAAAAAAGAATCACTCCAGGCCGTTCTTCAGAGTTCCGGTGGGGGGAGGGGAGTACTTCTCATTTGCATATCAATAGAACAGATTTTATTAGGATTACCCTTAGAAACTCTGAGGGTTAATCAGGTATAAATGAGTCAAGTGGTCAACTTTATAACGAATTTTCAGACAGCGCTGAATATTCGTCAGATATGTCAAGCGGAGAGGAATGCTGCTAAGCAACAACGTATGATGGTAATATTCAACCCTATCCTTGGAACCAGATATCAGTAATGATAGATCCTTTGGTATGCCTTATAAAATAAGAATATATTACTTATTGAAACTTTATTATTACTACATTTTATACTACTATTATTACAAAATTACAGAAACCATAAATCAAAAGACCCCATTTGTCTTTTAAGTTTTGTGGTTTCCAAGATCCTAGTGCAGCAAAATACACCCCCCCCCCGCTATCCACATATATGAAAAGAACAGAAACGAATTGTAACATGAAATACTTTTCAATTGCTTCATAATTAAAGTATAAAAATCTAAGTCTCACATATCGCATATAATACAATTTTATGCAAAAGTTCTGCAACTTTTGATGGGAAAAATCATCTGAAACTCAAAATGTCACTTTTAAGTCATTTTGGGGGGATTCAGCACCATCAGATTACCCTGAGAAAGGTGCCTTCCAGCTTCTATCCCGAAATGCCTACAGGTACTAGGTAGCACCATTTTCTGAAAACATAGATTGACTACTATGTATAGTTTATGCAAATAGGGTTAAGGTTTTTACCAGGTGGACTTACGAAGGCCGAACGTTAAACAGCTAAAATACACAACTCACAATAAATGTACTACGATTTACTTCAAGTTTTCAACAATAACAAGAACAAGATCAAGAACAAGAACAAGGACAACAACAACAACAAAAACAACAACAACAAATAGTGTATGTTGTTTTATGCAATTTCAAGTTGTGTACGCACGGGTTTGTAGTTAGCCTATCTGAGGACTTGAAGGACCAATGCTACTAACACTATTTCCGCTATCCTAACTGACAGTTTGATTGGTTTGAATTTCGCTCGTCCTTCCAAGTCTTCTCATTAAACATTAGCATAAATTTGAATTGAATGTGATGTATGTGGGTCGACGACTCACACTCACATATGCTGATTGTGTGATTTAAATATGTCTAATTATGTATTCAACCAATCACGTTCTATGTCGGAATGCCATTTGTTACTAGTGTAACTGAAGAATCAGGTTAGACTTGGAAGGACTCGTAAGCGAAAATTCAAAAAATCAAAATTTTAGTTAGGAAAGCGAAAATAGTGTAGTAGCTGGTCCTTCAAGTCTGGTAGGCAACAAGTTTGTAGGCGAATGCCGGGATTTTTCATTTAATGAATTTTAAATTGAATTTTCAATAACTATCTCAAGATTCGCCTAATTTAGTCTGGAGCATATTTAGTTAAAAAAGCATAGGCGCACGACTTTGGGCCATAGCATATCCATATATTGTGAAAGGATTTTTGTGTGTATCAGACCATTGCACGGTGGCCAGCTGTTCTTGACAATGTTACAACACATCCTATTTATCTTTGTAGAGAACTCTTTCGCCTGTGGCAGACAGGAGATTGAACCTGTACTGATTCCAAACTCACAGGGATCTCCTAGTGCAAATATCATTGGAGGATACGAAGCTGTTGAAGGCAGTTGGCCATGGGTGGTAAGAACAATCAAACTAAAGCAACAATAGCAGCAGCATCATCGTCAACAAAAACAACAACAACAACAACAACAACAACAACAACAACAACAACGACGACGACGACGACGACGACGACAACGCACAAGCACTTAGGACACAAATGTACCTACTCACCTACCTGCTTGACTACCTCCATCCAGCCATCTATCCATCCATCTATCCAATAACCCACCCATGCACAGCCATGCACACACACACACACACACACACACACACACACACACACACACACACACACATTCATTCATTCATTCACACTCACATGCATTACTATGGTGACAGACTTACCAGAAATGTGGTTCTTAGCACAACTGAAATTTAGGAGTTCAGTAGTGCTGTAGGCATGGTGCGGTGTCTGTCTGTCTGTCTGTCTGTCTGTCTGTCTGTCTGTCTCAATTACTTGAAGATCCATGAGTGATATGCAAATTAGTGCTTAAAGCATGATGATTTTTGTTAGATTTTTATATCACTCGTATTTTCCTTGGCTGAACGAAAAATGACATTGGGAGTAATATCTAATCATCCTCTGTAAAAAAATATGAATTCGATACGTCAGGATTGTAATTATTGGGAATGATTAACTTCTTACTTTTGCGCTTATTTTATATTTTCTTGAAGTCCTCTCTTTCATCTTACTGTCAATACCGTAGGTATCAATCGAGAGATCGTTTGAATACAAATGTACTGGCACCATCTTGAACCGACATTGGATTCTTACCTCTGCAAGCTGTGTTTTTACGTAAGTATTATATTACGTACATGAGAGAGAGAGAGAGAGAGAGAGAGAGAGAGAGAGAGAGAGAGAGAGAGAGAGAGAGAGAGAGAGAGAGAGAGAGAGAGAGAGAGACGGACAGACAGACAGACATGTGACAGACAGACAGACAGACAGAGACAGAGAGAGAGAGAGAGTCAGAGACAGATAGAGACAGTGAGACAGACATACAGACAGACAGACACAGAGGCAGATTGACACAGGCAGAGACATACACACATACATACATACATACATACATATATACATAGAAATGCATATGGAACTTGTAAGTTAGTCCGTATAAATTGATGTAAGATCCGACGTTTCGAATTAAAATCCTTCGAGGTATTTATCGGCAAGATTAGGTAAACACCTGAATATATCTGAATGTTATGGAACAGAACAGTGTACATACATACATACATACATACATACATACATACATATACATACATATATAGTTTTACATACACACATACACATACACATACAGAAAGAGCCAGACAGACACAGAGAGACGCGACACAAACAAACAAACAAACAAACAAACAAACAAACAAACAAAACAAACAAACAAACAGACAGACAGACAGACAGACAAGGGAGGGGGAAGCGAGAAATAGTGAATGAGACGTGGATATAATATATAAACTCATTTGACATTTTTTGAAAAATTTTGTTTTATATAATACATAATCTTGTAACTTTTTTTAGATATCAGAATAACCCATTGGTTTTTGATGTCATTTCCGGCGAGCACAACATTATGACAGACAACTAGAGCTTGATAGAGACAGGAAAGCACACAAACAAACAAACAAACAAACAAACAAACAAACAAACAAACAAACAAACAAACAAACAAACAAACAAACAAACAAACAGACAAACAAACAATCAAACAAACAAACATGCACGGGAAGGGGAAGAGAGAAATATTGAACAAGACGTGGATATAGTCTATAAACTCATTTTGTTTTATATAATACATAATTTGTACCTTTTTTAGATATCACAATAACCCATTGGTTTTTGACATCGTTTCTGGCGAGCACAACATTATGATTGAGGACCCATATGAAAAGAGCCATGATGTCAATGAAATATACATCCACCCAAATTATTCTCCACTAAAAGACGAGTGGAACTTTGCTCTACTGGAAATCAGAGGCCAAATTGTTTTCCGCAACAATCCGGCGACATTAGACATCTGTTTACCTAATGATAATGATATCTTTCCCGGGGACACCGAAACAGTGGTTGCAGGATGGGGAGATACAGGTAAAAAAGCGCACCCGGATAAGTAAATCAATATGAAACAGTCAGGTTATCGTCGGAGAGACAAAAGATTTCACGGTTTGGAAAATATGGGCGCTGTTCACAATTCGTTTTGGGGTAGGAAGCGAGGGTCACAAAAGTTGACTATTGTAGCTTGTTATATTTTGCCATATTCATGAAAAAAAAAACATCTGAAATATTTTTATTTATTACCAGTTGAGTGCACATACGTACATAACCTATAACATCGCATGCGATATAATAATGTACAGAATGTACAGTGCACATTCAGGGAAAGCACTCCTCACTGAGTATTGAACACATAATTTTCATACATATATAATCCGACTTCATCGAACGTACAACGCACGCCATGTTTTCATTCTATTTCATCGACAAAAATTATAGTACTTAAGATAAATTATTGAAAAAAAGTGAAGGCGACTGTTGACATACTATATTGTAGCATACACCGTAGTCTGGTTTACTATACGCGCTACGATTACTACGATCATCGATATCTCCATCGTATAGTGTCCGTTCTTTAATACCCCAGACATCGATAGCTAATGGTATTGCAGGAGCATTGATATAACGTGATGACTCGGGATTTCGACCGAACTCGTCGAGAACTTATTATGTGGTTCCTTCCAGGACCCCATTTCAGACCAAACAAAATCGAAAATTGGGTAAAGTGGACCCAATTTTTTTAGACTCCTTATCTCTAAAAACACATTAGCCATTTTAGACTAAAGGGCGAAACCCCACCCTGAAGGGCGGTACAAATACGTATACCCAAAAGGCGGGAGCACCCCCCCCCCCCTTCCCGGGTAAGAAGCATCCTGAGATATTTGGAAATGTAACTTCCAAAATATACACTAACTTTATTGGGCAGAATTCTGTGATTGATTACATAAATTTATGTGTTGTTAATCATGAAATGACCCTTCAGAATCCAAAGTTTACTAAAATGTCCCTCCCCCGGTGATGTTCCCTTTTAAGGGTAATATTATGACGTCAGCTTGTTGTGGCACATTATGTGTATTGGTGAAAGTGATCATACCCTAACAAAGTGTGAATGCATGCAGGACGTAATATTCCTCTTTGTTTGTTTTGTTTTCAGCACCAGAAGTAGAAAATTTAGTTCTTAACCAAGCTAATGTGACATTAGAGAGTGATGAATACTGCAACGATCCTAGTCGTCATAATGGTACCGTCACAGAGAGTTTATTATGTGGTGGAACTGGCACTGTTGATGCATGCGTTGTGAGTAGGCCTCCTATCGCTACACATACATATTTTGTACTTTCATACAAAAACTTTCATCTGGTAAATCAGTAACGACACTAGGCGTCTATTCCGAGGGATCCAAAACAGTGAAAAGCATTGAAGCTTTCAGCTAACTAAACACAAATGCATATGTGCAACCCTTAAAACTGAAGTAAAACACTCTCTCCTTTTGTCAAAGTCATTTATAGTGTTCACATCACCTGTAAAGGTATACTATGTTAATTGCTTGATTATAAGCCTGCTATATGACCTTTCTAATTGGTCAATTTCTAAACAGCAGACTGATCACAGTGAATGATAGTCGTCCCGTGATAATATTTAGCTCTAAATGGGATCTAGACAATGTAAAACAAGTAAGAAACTTGTCTGTGAGACAATGTTTTATGGAATCTATGTTTACACTCTAGTTGTTGTCTATTGACTTCCTTGTGCTGCTAACATTGTTTACAGATACACTGAGAAACACCACATACTGTTAAAGCAATTGAAATAATATACCTTTACTCTTGATATGGACGCTACAAACGACTGTGGCAAATCATGCAAATGGTTTACTTGAGTGTTGCAAGTTGTAGAAATGACACTTGATATGGGTGATTTAATTAATGAGTGTGGCAAATCATAGATGTGTTTTACTTGAGTGTTGCAAGGTGTATAAATGACACTTGATATGGGTGCTATAAATGAGTGTGGCAAATCATGTATGTGTTTTAGTTGAGTGTTGCAAGTTGTATAAATAACACTTGATATGGATGCTACAAATGGGTGTGGCAAATCATGCAAATGTTTTACTTTAGTGTTACCAGTTGTATCCGCGATTGAGGCAGACATTTAAATGAGTGTTTCTCTGAAATTATGCATAGTCATGATATGACTCGTCTGAATCTAGAGTTTAGGAAAATGCTTTTATTTCACAGAGTGGCCTTAACTAATGTAAGGGTACTCAGAGTAGAGTAGCATGTCTGATGTCTTCGTATTCCACTGATCTCTTGCAGTGTATATATTTTGGGGTTTTCAATGTTCACACTATATTGATAATATCCACTCAACAAAGGCATCGATATCACCCACTTGTGTAATCTACCATATTCGTTCCAGAGTTAGTAGAATATTTTAAGTACCAGTTTTGAAATGCAGCACCGCCCCCTCCCGAAAAAAAACACACATACGATTAAAAATAAACAAACAAACAAACGGGCCTACGATATCTCAATGTCATGTGTTATCTCGACAAACTATGCCATTTTTCCCCAAAATGAGTCCATCATGTTAAGAGCGATTCACGGTCCAAAATGACCCACCCTCACACACACCAAGTGACAGTAAGTGACCCCCCCTCCACACACACACTGTTCCTCCCCGGATCCCAATATAGTGGTCTGAGGTTAAAGTGATCAAACCGTTATTTTCTTTGTATTCTGTGTTTAGGGTGATGACGGTGGTCCAATGATGTGGTACAGACCTATACAGGATGAACTGGACCCGAACGAAGATGATGAGAGATGGTACCTGATTGGTGTGACTGGTGATCGTACGCGCCATGGTTGCACCAATCCAGATAAACCAGGCCTTTATGGCAAGGTTTCCAGCGTAATTTCTTGGATTGAATCTACTATATTATAGATGAATTCTGATCGACACTAATCTATATGCTGGAAAGTGTACTTTCAAATGTAATAACATCTAAGTTTCAATTCATCACAAACCCATTCTTGGTTAATAAAGTAAAGTAGTAATCACCGGATGTTCGGTTGTATGTATCTTATTTCACAATAAAGTACTATGGACCACAGGGGACCCAGGAACCGTGTGACAAACAAAACAAAACAAAACAAACAAACAAACAAACAAATAAATAAACTATCAAATAAATGACAAATGGAACAAGCAAACGAACCACAAGTATAGTGATGGGTACAAAAAACGTATCTAGGTATACCCCCTCGAGTATCTGTTTATTTGCTGGTTTATTTAATTATTTTATTTGTCCCTATACTTGTCGTTCGTTTGCTTGTTCATTTGTCATTTTTTGAGTTTATTTATTTATTTATTTATTTATTTATTTGTTTGTTTTATTTTGTTTTGTTTGTCACATGGTTCCTGGGTCCCTTGTGTATGGACCGACTTCCCTGTAGCGTAGTGGTTAGCGCACAGGATTAGCTGTCAGGAGGTCACGAGTTCGAATCCCACAGGAAACAGGGGATTTTTCTGTGACCGACCCAAACCCAGGGTGTGTGTTCTACAGACTCAATGGGTAGGCTGTATCACTCAACCATGTCTCACTCACAAGACGAGTGGGAATTCATTTGGGGGTAATGACTCGAAAGTTGGGGACATTGACTGAGGTTGAATGTGTTGGCACTTGAGTAAATCTATCGACCACAGGCGCCATAATATACATTGAGTGTAATTACAGCAACGTTCATTGATCGCTTATCAGTATTAGCATATTGCAATGTTGGTGGAGGGTATATGGTATGTAACCATAGTTTTTAGTTTGTTTATCACTGAGTTTGACTAAACATTGATTTCCCTATAAGCATTTACTGGGTTTCTAAACCAGACTATTTTGAATAGAAAATGGATCTAATCATTCTCGTAAGATGCAGAGCATGTTTAACATATTTACCTTCTGACGAACAAAAAATCATAGCATATGTGAGAGCACTGCCTTAAAGAGGAAAGTGATTTTACAACGATGTTGCCACTATAAAGTGGTTTTTCGACGATGTTTCGACAATACAGTGGTTTTACGGCGATGTTGCAATCATACAATCTTTCATATTACACATTTCAAAGACAACATGAAAAATAGTTTGACAACAGACGACAGGAAATATTATGGGAACATTTGCACTGTTTCTATTGATAAAATTTCGTTCCTACTTTTCTTTTCAATAAAGGTACTATAAATATTGATTGCATTGCTCAGCCACACGCGCGCCAGTTCTTTCTGTAAACATTCGGCATCTGCCTTGTGTTATAAGTAGGAATCTTCATACTGTTAGCTAGACTGTGAATGTTTACAGAACGGATAGATAATATACAGTAGTTACACCTTATGTCACTCTTTGCGAATTAATTAGCAGATAATAGCCAACGAAAATAATTGGGAATAAAAGTGCAAATGTTCACATATAAGTTTCCTGTCCCTATGTGGTTTGACGAAAATTTTCAATTACTTTCACGTTAGTAGGTGATAGCTCTGGAAATAGCACTATGGAAAATCCGACAAATCTAGAGGTGAAGATGCTAGCTACAGAGTTTCCGGAAACCATATTTTCAAAGCTACCGAGGGGGAAACATTACCGTTAAAAAGCTGGAAAACATTTGTTATCGTATGTAAAATAACAACCATTTTACACATTTCTCAATCTTTTGCAAATGCATTGAGTTGCAAACCACAGACTTTGTCAATGTTGTTTCACATTGAGTTTCCAAGTAGGAAGCCATGATAAAATTGTTTTATAAATTAAGAATCTAAAATAAATACCCAATCCTCATCCATATGGCCACTTTTAATTAAACTTTAGTTTAAAAGCCCACTTTGAAAAAAAGATTAAACACTAGGTATGAAAAACAGTTGGCTGACAATGCTAAAGAAAAAAATTGCCCAGAGCAAAAGAATAATCCTATGTAATCCTCATGGATCCACTGATAAGATTACACTAATGAGAGAACCTGAGATGGAAACTACGGCCTTTAAAATTAAACATTTCAAATACAGTGGGTCTACATACATGTAGTTTCTAGTATCAAAAGGCTGTCATGGAGCAACACTGAGGTTACATGATAAATAATGAACATTTTCTATTGGATGCTAACTGTAGCTGGAGAATTATATTTTCCGTTCAAACAACAATAATTTCATTAAACATTGTTAAAATACAAATAATTAGACATTGTACATATTAATTAGAGGATTGATTGCATCCAGAAGTAGTACAGCAACTGGTTCAAATTGTGATCGCTGATTTTAGGGTGCTGGACCAAAAACCAATTTGATTGTATTTACAAATGTATTGAACCATATTATTTGTATAGCTGAATAATTAGATGTTATTCCTTAATATTTTTCTTTGTTCAGCCAAGGAAAATACCACTGACCTAAGGGGCCCTTGTCACTACGACTTGCTAGACCAGTAGTGACAAGGGCCCCCTAGGTCACTCGTATTTTCCTTGGCTGAACCATATTATGTGTACACCTGAGTAATTAGATGTTATTCCTCAATATTTTTCTTCATTCAGCCAAGGAAAATAGGAGTGACCTAAAGGGCCTTTATCACTATGAGTTGCTAGACGAGTAGTGACAACCCTTAGGTCACAAGTATTTTCTAGCTGAATGAAGAAAAATATTGGAGAATAACATAATTAAAGCAGATCCAGAGAAATATCAAAGAAAAATTAGGGAAAGTAATGGCAATTTTGAGGGTTTTGACTCATATTTTGAACACAGCTTAACCAGTAACGTAGACACGCATTGTCGTGACATAGATGCGCATTGTCGTGATGTAGAATGACCAGAGTATATATTCCATATTTTTTGTTCAACTTGGGTTCTTGTGCATGGTATAATACAGTGTATTTTAACTCACTGGTGACTCACTACTACTGTTCAGGGTGTACAATATTACAACTACTGGTAAATCATTAAATCTAACAAAATAGTTTCAAAAAATGTTGCAGCTAGACAGAGATCTTGGAGGGGACAAGTTGTATGAGCTTGAGAAGCTTTAAATAAATTCACATGTAAAAAAACACCAAGAGTGGATTCAGATTGAGAATGTGTACCTTAAAGATCAAATGTATATTCTCTTCAAAATCTTAACATATCAAACACAGATCTTGACAAATTCAGCAAAACATAGATTGAAAATTTTAAATACAGTGTAAAAATGAATAACCTCATATCAGATTTAGAATCAGATTTGACATTAGCCTAGTAGTTGAATAGGAATCCGATTCCTAATCATACAGGAAGGTGTCATCTCTCATCGGATTCAGATTCAAATTGTAAACTGCGTAGCTTTGTATGGTTCAGCATTAGCTATTACAATGTAGTTACAATTAAATTCAGATTTGAATAGCTTGGTATCATCTTGTACCAGAATCTGATTTCAATAGTAATCTGTGCAGTCTAGTATCACAATTTGATTCTGATTCCGATTCAAGTGGCATGGTATACATGTTGTCTTAAATTAGAATCAGGTTCCCTTTGCTTTATGGCAGTTCCAGAATTCCAGAATTCATAATGTCTTACACAAGAAGTGATATGTGTCTAATGAAATCCCATACATGCACATTGTACATGTAAATGTACATGTAGGATACTGAACAATGGATGTTGTATTTTGATGTACCAGTTAAGTTACACATTTTTACTTGCTACAAAACGAAATGCAGTGTTATATGACAAGAACACAACCCTATCATGGCATACAAAGATAGATGTGTGTGTGTGTGATGTATGATACACATAACTTGGTAATGCTATTAACTTTGTTCTGGATATTATAGCAGAGGAGAGACATTACAGAACAAAGTTAATTGTTTTGGTCAAAACATACCAAAGTTATCGCCGATCTAAGATTTCATGTGAACTTTAAAAGTCCACAAAAAATCTCAGATTGGCAATAATTATGGTATGTTTTGACCAAAACAATTGGTAATTTTGGGACAATGTGAAGCCCTCAGAAGGGTCACACCAATTGGATGATACAAAGGCCAAAAAAGGGTCATGTCGATTGTTCAATTTCAAGCCTTCAGATGGGTCACAATGATTGGATGTCAATAATGTGAAGCCTTCAGATGAGTCACAATAATTGGATTTCAAATATACAAGTCAACTACTCCTATCACAATCAATATCAATGCATGTAACATATATCAGTTTTGCCTTATTTTTCAAACCAATCGGGACGAACATTGTACAAGTTTCACACTGTACTTTTTGAAGAACGACTTAAATCGAAATAATCAAAATAACATCAAAAAAGATATACTGAAAAATATGAAAGAAGAACATAACATGTATAATAACAAAATAAGGTTCAATTTTTTTGTGTGTTTTTTGTTATTGCTAATTCCAAAGGCATGTCTATCCATGGAGAAAGATGTATCACAATGTGACATATATTTGATAGTCTGGTCTTTCTGAAAAGCAACTGTAGATACAATTTCTCTCCCTTCTTAAATTCAGTGTCAAAAAAGCTGAGAAATGAAGTCAAATTGTTATCTCGCACAAACTTGCTCTTATACTTTGCATGGTACATCATTGACAAGACTGCAATAATTTCTATACAATTCTTTCCTTATTTCGATGTATCTTCTTGGAAGTTAGGTAAAAAAAGTTGAACATTGTGATTGAAAATACAATGAAATCATCTGATGCACACTGATATCAGTCAAATCAAATGTAATCGTGGCAGTAAGTGTCATCGTAGACAGTGAGGACTTCTATGGTTACATGTACAACCCTGTCATCAACGACATAATGTAGTTGTATATGATCCTGTTGCGTTCACCAACGGAAACGTCGCAATCATCATTGTTTCACTTTCACCTGGTAATTTTTTCATAGTGATTCATCATTCCGGCAGTTTTACTGTACTTTGATTCAATATCACGTCGAAAAACTTCATCCATATTCGAATTTTCCAGGTCTTGAAAATTGTTTTGATGCACGTGAGATGATGATGAAAACCATCGGGATTTTCAACTTTCAACGGCAATAGATAAGATAGTTATATTCCGATGACTCATCCATTATTTAAAGCCGCACGTGAAAATTACACGTTTTCTTTACACGTTTCTTCACAATCAAAGAAAAGGCAATTTCCCATACAACTATAGCAGAGTAAAAACACAGCAGCGACGAACACTGCGCTGCAAATAGTACATGGTTTTCTTTCGAGAAAAAAGCTGGCGAGATACAAGGCCATGAACATCCCATGGTTGTGAAGCAACGCTGGACTCACCAACGGCTTGGGGATCAGGAGTACTGGCAACAACCACTGTAAACAGTACATCTTGTCCGTGTTCTCGCAATCTTCTGTTACGATATTGGAGCAACGTAGACACGTTTTTCTCCCGTTGAAAACCTTTGAATGAAGCAGGTACTGTTCTGTATCATGACACTTTTTTTTACATTTCTGTCTTACGAAACGCGGATGTATAGATTTACAGCTGCAGATTCGATCAAAATAAGAAGCACAGAGCTTAATAAATTTTACAAGGAGAAGAAAAATGACCTATGATGTTGCGAATATATTAGGCTAACTTTGATCATTGACAAAATTGCTCAAAACTGATAAAACGAAAGCACATTTAAATAAACGGAATGAACGATGAGCATTTGTCGAATGCACATGTTGTAAATGTTGCACTATCAAAATAGGTTCAACAGACAGGAAGCAGAAAGCATGGCAGTGTCTGTACACACGTGAATAACCGTCACTAGTTACACAGATTAAATTATGATAAAGAATATTTAACGTTTGATGACTATTGCGTGAAAGGAGTTCTAATTCAACTTTTTAAAATGGTTTTTTACTTTACGAGTAATGGTAAGTAACATTACAACAGTACGTACGTGCTGAAAGAACATCATGTGTGGTGTGACAACGTCAGTCACATTTAGTCTCTCTGGGGCTTTTATAGTCCTGCTACTACTAGTGCTAGACGGCGGAGTGCGGGACTCGATTTTGACATTGCCCCGAAGAAGGAAATTGACATTATCAGGATTGAGTCCCGATTTACTCCATCTGCAAGCACGACTAATCTTATGCGATACAGACTGTAGTGCAGTACATGTAAGTACGTATCTCGGATCGCATATTGCCAGAGCCATGGAGGTACGTACGTAGCACAGGCACTCGATCGAATCAATGTGGAGAAAAAAATATGTATGTAAATAAGACTTATTTACACATATTTCTTTTTCTACACATTGATTCGAGTACCTGTGGTACGTAGGAATAATGAATGTAATCTCCGGTTGGTACAAAACGCAGGTACAGGCAAGGCCAGGTCAGACTGGATATTTTTTTGATTCGCATTCACATTCGGATCCAAAGATCCGTCATATATTTGTATTTGTAATATATAATATATTGATTTTCCGTGCAAATTTCACCTCTTGTATGAATGCTATAATTCAACAATGTAAGTACTCGAATATGTTCACATTCTGTTGAAAATGTCTATAAATACTCTGAACCGCTGAAATGATAGCTGTCTTGACAGCCATTAATTACCAAGTTTAATTACCGCTCACATGGAGCATGCACATTTAGATGGGCCATAGAGTGTATAGTAGGCAAGTAGAAATTAAAGCCCATTTGTTATTTGTAACATTGCATACAAAAGAAGTGAGTATAGATGGTAGATGCACGCCCATATGATGGAAATCCACAACAAAGCATAGAATGTACCCATCATCTGACCTGTGATTTTTCGCACCAACTTTTATTGACCTTTGATGCAACATATATGTTAGTCTCAGTTACCCAGACTCTTGCCATTGAGGGCTCCACCCTCACATAACAGTTGGGGTGGAGTCCTCAACAGCAAGTCTGGGTAACAGAGTCTAGAGATATACTTACACCCTCATAATTATGCTGGAGGAAACTTTTATATGTTTATCAAAGAATTAACAGTTCTGATCATTAATTTCTATGCTTTCTTCTTTTACAGTTATAAACCCATCCTATTCAATCTACATGGGAGCTGATAAACATGAAAGTAACTCATTATTTATTTAATTAACTAATTACTTAATTCATTCATTCATTCATTCATTCATTCATTCATGTGTCCATATGTCTTGCCATTATGTTGTTTGATATGTCTGTCTGTCTGTCTGTATGTCTGTCTGTATGTCTGTCTGTCTGTCTGTCTGTCTGTCTGTCTGTATGTATGTATGTATGTATGTATGTATGTATGTATGTATGTATGTATGTATGTATGTGTATGTGTGTGTGTGTATGTATGTATGTATGTATGTATGTATGTATGTATGTATCATCCCATGTATGTATGTATGTATGTATGTATGTATGTATGTATGTATGTATGTATGTATGTATGTATGCATGTGTGTATGTATGTATGTATGTATGTATGTATGTATGTATGTATGTATGTATGTATGTATGTATGTGGTATGTATGTATGTATGTATGTATGTATGTATGTATGTATGTATGTATGTATGTATGTATGTATGTATGTATGTATGCATGCATGCATGTATGTATGTATGAGCATATATACATGTATTTATGTGAGTAATTAGGCAAGTGCATAATTACAAAATGCATGTAGGTATCATAAGTAGGTGTAGATAGATAGGTTGCTACATATATGTAGCTATCAGTGTTCAAATTAGCATAATAGAGAGGTTTAGATACATGTTAGAAGGTGTACACCTAGGGGAGTATTATCATACAGGCATACACGTAATGACGCGTACGTACAAAAAAGTGTTTAGTTATGCGTTTACATGAAAAACATAAGAGTGTGAACGCGTGAATTGACATCTTCCGTCCAGAAGGCCAAACACACGACTTTGTTTTCTAAAATTGTCAGTATTTTTGCCATTTTTCCTGCAACTACTAAACTAAAAAACAAACAATTTGTTTAAAGTTGTGCTTCTGAACTTTGATATAAAAATATGACATTTAATAGAAGAAAAATGACAAAAACATGTATTTACAGTTACGTGTAAACTCTCATTTTGACACAGCATCATCTGATACAGAATGCCTTGGTTGCTTCGAATCACATGACTATGACGCTACACGTATAGAACACACGTAACTATGCACATCTAAACCTCTCTAATATATGGTCATCTTAACTTAGTCTTTTGTGCACCCATTAGTAGTTACATGTTCACTGATATCAAGTTTTGTTTCAGTTTATGCATGTACACTATTAAAATTCATTGTCAGTTCTGTTTTCACAAAAATAGAATTGTGTTGTTGAAAGGAGCGTGAAATATTAGTGTGAAAATATTAGTTTTTGTGAAAATTTAAAGTTATGCTGTCAAAAATGCAGATTTACTTGTTGAAAATTTAGGTTAGCTTAGGAATAACAGTCACTTTGAGTTATTTTTCATCGTTAGGAACAGATTCCAAACACAAGATGCTGTGGCCATCTTGAAAGCTTTATTTGACTGATAAAGATAGTGGATAAATAATGGACATGTCGAGTTTAATTAATTTGTATCTTCTTCTTTCCAGATGAAGATCTTCTACGCTGGGGTTTCCCAGAAGATGTATGGTACGTCTTATATCAGTCTTGAACTCTTTGCATTGTATTCTTACTTACAGATGATTGCTCTATGTCACTCAAGTTTAATAAATGAACTTTGTTTGTTATGAGGAGGAGGGTTCTGGTCACAGGTGTCAATGTAAATGCTGAACTTCATTTTCGAACTTCTAACCAAATTTAGAAAACTTTCACGCCTTCTACGATACCATGGTTCTGTACTTACTAATGAGATGTTGATATAGTTGGGTTTCTGTTAATGTATTTTAATGTCACAGTGTTTACTATGTTTTTACATTGCATCGATCATAGTGGTGCGAGTGCTACAATTTTCACCATGGTTATATATATAAACATGTCGATGTTGCACTTGTGAATGTTCATTACAGGGGGAGCTAAGAGGAGGGTTTTGGCCTAAATGAATGAAGTTTGTTTATTGAGCTTGTTTAACATTGGGTGATCATCCCTTATTACAGTACTAGTTAATATTAATTGCAATAAAAATGACTCCATTTTGTTATTCCTTTGAAGGTTTCACGTGGATAAATTATCTTCAGCCCATGTGTACCTAAGGCTGCAGCCAGGGGAGACCTTAGATGATGTACCCACTGATGTTTTACAGGACTGTGCTCAGTTAGTCAAAGCTAACAGTATTCAAGGTAAATTATGTACCCAGTGCTGTCTAACATGACTGTGGTCAGTTAGTTAAAGCTAACAGTATTCAAGGTAAATTATGTACCCAGTGCTGTTTAACATGACTGTGGTCAGTTAGTCAAAGCTAACAGTATTCAAGGTAAATTATGTACCCAGTGCTGTCTAAGAGGACTGTGGTCAGTTAGTCAAAGCTAACAGTATTCAAGGTAAATTATGTACCCAGTGCTGTCTAAGAGGACTGTGGTCAGTTAGACAAAGCTAACAGTATTCAAGGTAAATTATGTACCCAGTGCTGTCTAAGAGGACTGTGGTCAGTTAGTCAAAGCTAACAGTATTCAAGGTAAATTATGTACCCAGTGCTGTCTAAGAGGACTGTGGTCAGTTAGACAAAGCTAAGGTAAATTATGTACTCAGTGTTGTCTTTCAGGACTGTGGCCAGTTAGTCAAAGCTAACAGTATTCAAGGTATATATGTGTAGATGAGTTATTTAGTACTTGTCACTCTATTGAATATATTGTGTTTATCTGTGCGCCGATTGTTAGATGAACTATTGTTTTGACCCATTTTCCACACTGATAAACCCTTCCTCAAAATCAAAGAAAAGTCTTCTTTTTTCTTATTTTGTTGGAATAATGCAATTATTGCCTATTTTGTCTGTTTTATTTTCTTTCATTACAATAAATATTCACAAAAGGTCATGGTAGAAGTATTTTCCATGGGATTCAATGCAGCGTAGAATTTAAACGTAAATTTCAATTTAATTTTGAGAGTATTTCACTGCAGGAAGATTCAGAACCTGCACTCATATTAATATTTTGTCATTTTTGATTTCAGGAAATAAACTGAACAATATTGCAGTTGTTTACACTCCATTTCTAAACCTAAAGAAAACACAAGAAATGGACGTGGGACAGGTTGGCTTTTTCAAAAATCGAGAGGTTAGTGTAACGATGATACTGAGTTTAAAGTCTGTTCTCTTTCTTGTTTTATGTCGCTTTCAAGTACGATCCAGTTCTGTTTTTTAAAGTATCTACTTCGACAACAAGAGGACACAGTTTGAAATTATTTAAGGACATATCCAGATTGGATAAACGTAAATATTTTTTTCAGTCAATGTGTCGTAGACATTTGGAACAGTTCACCAGAAAGGGCTATGGCGTATATTGATAACCACGTCAGAACAGTAAGAGTCCTTAATAGCCTCAATGGCTTCCTACCCCATGTAAATTCATGGTAAATTCACCTTCAATACTATAACACCAGAGTGACTATAGAGTTTCACTTAGGCAGCACAGTGTTTTGAACATCTCACACAACAATTTTTGTTTTAAAATTACATAAAGCAAAATACAGACACTGACAGGACGCATGTGTGGAGTCATGATGGGTGAATGGTTAGCGTGACTGGCTTGGAATCTACAGGTTGCAGGTTCGAGCCCTGTCGCTGCCAGGGGTAATAATTGTAAAGCGCTTTGAGCATGGAGTGGGAAAAGCGCTATATAAGAACCCAACATTAACATTATTATTATTATTACATGTTGTATTTTATCTTTAACCAGTTTTGTGTTTGAATCTTCCTTTGTCTCATCCGACAGTGCTGTTGACTTGTATTTATAGTGATATAAAATGTATCATTTTATATGCTTGTATGCTGTCAGTTTCTGTATTTTTGTTTGACTGTGTAATTTGTAACAAAAAACATTGCTTGAGATGTTAAACATTGTGCCACCTAATAGGGAACTTGCAATCCAAACTGAGCATGCTCAGACGCAAAGGACTACTAGTATGTGATTCTCTGTGTTCATCGTAATAACAAATCTGGAGCTACTGATAAAGTAAACCTCCTACAATGGTCAGGGTAACTATGAATTGATTATTTGTGGTTATGAGCAATGTAACAATATTGTTTACAATGCTAATTGATTAGTATTTATTATCATATTTCCCATGATGCAACATTCAAACATGGCGGGTTTGCAAGTTCCCTATTGAAACTCTAAAATCTCTCTCAGACTGGTTTTTTCTTGCATTTCCGTCAAAATGGATGGGAAATAATTTTATCGTACATCCTCCAAAGAGATTCATCAGCTTGGTTTCACAATACAAACGATTATTTTATCATAAGCTGGAAAAATTACCTTGTCCAATTATTTTATGGAAACTCAATTGACTTCAATTGGCATTATAGGATTCAGATAGAGAAGCCTAGTATGACCCGAAATGTGGGTTTACAGCTATCACATGCACAGTGTGCCCTCTAAGCCAATTTGACACACCACTGACAAACACAATTTCTAGTGATGCACCAAAATTTGGTGTTCTCCTATCTCTTACTATGTGGTGACTCACAAGAAATGCCAGTTCTTATCATTTTGACTCACAACAACAAACTTTGGCTATCACTAGAGGGCACACTGGACATGTATATGATTTGGTTCTCAATTCCAAGTTCTTGTCAATAATAAGTGACATCATAACAATTGACACAAACAGATAGTCCACAGCAGACATTAATTAAGTCTATGCAAAATATGTAGACAATCTAATATTTCATGCCTGAGATGAAATAATCGTCATTTATAACATCCTTATCATATATAGTTTATGTAATTTTCTAGCAAAAAAATTTCTCGACTCTTTATTCCAACAATCAGGACTTCTAAGTTTTGTTTGCTATATTGCCATTCATGACTGTTTCAGGTACGAACTATAACAGTTGATAAGAGAATAAATGAAATAATAAATAGGCTCAACAAGACGAAAGAGGAACGGTTTCCAGACCTCCAGGCTGAACGTGAACAAAGAGATCGAGAAGAACGAGCTGTACAGAGGAAAAAAGAGAAAGACGTCAGACAAAAAGAGAAAGAGGAAGCAAAAAGAAGACGAGAAGAAGCTGAATTGAGGTAAATTTGTCATATTTGTATCAGATTGACTCACTTTTGAAAACATATGATCTTACGGGCACGCGAGCCTAATAGGGGGAAGTGAAGGAAGCCATTTACTGAGATTGAGAAGATAAAAGGAAGAAAATTATTTTATCACATAGTATCAACAAATTTATGCTAAGCAGGATATGTTTTCAATTTATATTTAAAGAAAAGGATGTATACTATGAGACACACATTATTTGTTTTCTTTCAGGAGTTATTCTGGGCTTATGAAAACGGAAAATATGGCATCAAATAAAGATAATGGTTCTGATTCTGATGATTTCATGTAGAGTATAAGAACCAATGAGAATTAAGAAATGCAGCCAATCAGAATGTAGGAGACATGGTGAGATACAAAGCAGCAAATGAGAAAGAAACTTGTAGCCAATCAGAATATAGGATACAACATCACTGGATATGATAAGGATTAGCCTATCAAAAGACAGGATGCAGTACCATGTAAATGGGTCTTAAAGTACTGCTGTCTTAAAAGTACTTTGTATAATAAAATTTAAATCTATCTCTTGTATTTTTGAAAACTGTCAAAGTGATTATATGACAGAAACCCATGTGGCATAATTGGGGTAGTTGCATGAGTGCTTGTGGTATCATATACAGCATACGACATCACAAGCACAGGTGCAAATACCCCAGAGTACCAACACTTGCACTCGCATGTGGTTCTGTTACTATATCATATAACCTATGTTTATCCATAAACCCTATTCGTGTAGGGTCTATGGTTTATCTGAAAAACCAAATTTGTGTAAAAATCACACCGATCACACTCTTTTGTGTACAAGTGAAGCCTGCATACTTATTTACATATCATTTGCATGCGGGGATGCAATAATGTATTCAATATTGGAAGTGCAAATACCACTTGGGGTGCCATTCGGAATCAGATTTTCAACAGGAAGTGTGAGCCAGAGTCAGTTAGTTTAGTAGTAGTACTGCAGTTTTGAAGTTCACAGTATAAGATAACAAAAACTGATGGCATTCTCAGCAACTTGAAATAATGTTACTTTTTAGGTTCTTGTCTATTTCCTTGGCAGTCTTGTAGACTGCTTGTCATACTGCCAAATATGGGCATTCAGGACAAAATTTTAACCCTCATCATATCAGCAATGATGGACTTCCTTGCATACAGTTTCTTATTAGGCTTAATAAAAAATTTGTGTGGTTCCGATTACGCTCAATTTCAGAATAGCCGGGGTAGTTAAATTTTTTGTTTTATTTTATTATATATATTTGAGTGAGTTTCTAGTTCAGGTTTTTCATTGTTTTCCAAATGGTCTCTGCATTATTTATTTCTTCCTATCAGATGTACAGCCATTACAGATTGGAAGAATAGTTTTACATTGTCTTTTTAAGTTGATGTAAGTTGCCACATGCACTATTTCTCGTGAGACTTCCCAATTTTTGCGATTTTATTATTTTTTTCTTGAATACTTAAAAAAAAGCCTAGGGTTGGTAGTGAAAAACTAGGTGGGGTCGGGTAACCGGAACCAAACAATTATTTTTTTAGGCCTTAAAAGCTGCACAGTAACCTCGGTATGTCATCTTCTGTGAAGAAAATATCAAAGTTCGGTTTAGCTAGAAAGAAGAAAGAACCCCATGAAACGTGAATGCAAGTGTGGCGTACTCGGGATATTTGTATGAGTGCTTGGAGTGCTCTCTGTGGCAGTACAGAAGAAAACACTACAAATACCCCTGAGTACCCCACTGGCACTCACGTGGCATGGGATTCTGTTATTATTACATATGATATGTTTATCCGAAACAACAAATTTCCGAAAAAATGAAACTATGTGATCACAATGATTGTGTCCTCATTTGCATATTATTTGCATACAGGTATGCAATAATGTTGCAGTATTGTTTCAGTATTGCACTGCAGTGCAAATACCACTATTATGTGCCCACACCAGTGTAAGTAATCTGATTATTTCTGGTACATATGTAATAATACCACTAGTATGTGCACACACCGGTGCAAGTAATCTCTGGTACATATGTAATAATATGCATATTGTAAAATTTTTTTGAATTTTAGAATGACTTGTCAATGTTTCTGTTTAAAGATAAAGAGTCTGTATAATCCATTTTTATGATTTCATTCATTTTACAATTCCAGCCAAGTATATTTGGCATCAATTCTGTTAAACATAGTATATGCCCCAGAAAATAAACTGTTCAGACTCTTCCTGTTACTTTGTTCAAGAAAACTCCTACCTCTTTTCAGTAAAAATCGAGCAAAAAATTGCGACAATCATTTATGGCATCCATATCAAGTGTAAAGTAACCCTGGCTTAATTTTAAGACTAGCATGTGGCCTTTACAATTGTAATCAATTTATAAACAATGTTGTCAGCCCAAAAATAGCAAACAGATTACAGTGTAATGAGAGTCCCACAACTGTGATCTCTTGCTCTAAGAGAGACGTTTGTTTACTCTCCAGGTAGTTTTGTGATTAACTGGTGCTTTGTACTGTAACATTGTTATCGAGTTAACAGCTTGATTATATTTAGAGACACCACATACTGGGCTGATAATTAAAGCAAATGTAAAAGTATACTTTTACACTTGATATAATTGCTACAAACAATTGTGGTAAGCAGGGAAAATGCTTTACTTGGGTGATAAGAGTTGTACTGTAAGTCAGACTCCTAGCATTTGACCCCAGTGATCTGTGTTGACGACCTGTCCTACTATCAATCGTCATATATGTGGTGATATCATCTCATTTCAGTCAATATTTCTGTGTATTGCAAATATTTCCATTGTCTTTAATGAATAAATTGACAACTACCATAATTAACAAGTGGACAGTGTGACTGTAGGCCTAGGGAATTGAATGAATTGATGGTTAGATTGACAAAGTACTGGTGATGGATGGATCAATGAGAGAAGTAGTATTCTTGCAGGACATATTTTGTCATTGTTTATGTTAAACATGTCAAAGGTCAGTATTAGTAGATAAAATGAGCTCCCCACGTGTTTTGCTAGGTTTCCAACAAAAGGCGATTCAAATATGTTTAGTGTCTAGCGCGAGCTGTACCTTTTTTCCAAAATGACCGTTGATGGCGCTATTTATACTAAACGTGTTCGTTGAGTCCTGATCAATCATAGACCCTTCACTATGAAGAAACCTTCTGAGAGTACCCTGCATCCATAGAAACCGTTACCAAGGGAAACATGAGCGAGTACTCTAATGAGAAGCGTTATTGATCAAGGGGGGAATCCCTACATACACATCAAGGATATCTGATTTTGCTCCTGGTGGATGACGTGGGGATTTGGGGGAGGGACTAGGTGATTAGTAACTATCTGGTGGGAAATGACTGCGACATTTTGCCATGGTCACGTTGTTGGGTATGGGGGGAATGGGGTGAGGAGAGAGAGGGTTAACGAATTCTTTGATATTTTATTAGGCTTAGGTGTTAAGTGCTTTGTTGTAGTTCATCGTCGTAAACCACAGCCTCTTTTACGGCACGCACATCCAAGACGCACCGGTTCGTTATTTGGCAGTGTTGCGGAAGAAATCACAGCTCTAGTTTGAGAGAAAGTCAAGTTATATTTGTATTTGCTGAGTTTGCAGTGTAGCAGCCACGACTGTCGTCAACAACACGCGTACGTTAAATTGTTGTAGTAATTCGAATGGTCCTAAATCCCGGCGGTGGCAGTCTCTGGATGGGTCGGTACCCATGCTTGTTAGCGAAATTTCAAATGTACCCATTTTCCCGGAAAATTTCAATGAAAAACACCCCCTTTTTAAGGGAATCTGGGAGAAAATCACTGCAAAAAACACCCCCTTATTTCCGAAACCCGGGAGGTTTTACCTTCAAGGACACCATTCTTCCGAGAGAGAGTAGAAAAGGGGCATCCTACCCCTATTCTCGGAGGGTGATCTGAAAGAGTACCCCTTTTTACGATTCCGCGGACCTAGTTGGCCGACAAAAAACACCCTCTTTTCCGTGAAACAAGCATGCGTACCCGCTTCGTCTGGGACTGCCACCACCGGGTCCTAACCTTCTAAAGATGGGTTCATTTTGAAACACTTCAACAAAGGCATATCATTTTAATATGCTAATTAGAATCATCTAGCAATTCACCAATTTTTCAGCTCTCTGGACTCGTAGTAGACATGATAAAACATAACTCTAAATTTATCAAAAGGTGGAATAGGAAGGAAGGAGAGTCATAGGAAACCTTGAATATTGTGAATGTTGTTGGAATAATAACTGAAAAAAAATAGTATCTACACATGTATATGCCCAGGTTCCTATTTTTATTAAAACCAGTACGTAACAGCTGTAAGTTATGTCATGGGTATGACGTACGAACTACGTCACTTGTATTCAATATTCTATTTTCAGTTTTGTACAGCCTTTTTTTCCCCTTTCATTGCAAATCGCAGTTACATAATCAAAGAGTATAAATTATAATAGCATTAATTGTGCATTTATAGGCAAGGGTTCAATAACCAGCAGGTCATTGGCCTGACTCGCTGACAGCTAGTTTGCTTTACTATTTGTATGAGGGGGTGGAGTGGGAGTGGGGTAGCCTGACATAAGTGACAGCTTATTCTACGTAAAATTTCACACGAGTACAGCGTCGGTAAATGTGTCTTATCTGATGTCAAACTTCTTAGTATGTGCATATTTTTTATGATTAAGGAAACGTAACCAAAACCATAGGGGCGTGTAATATTTCATAGATAGATTGTTGTTTTCCAGGTCTACAGACTAAATATAACAACCTTTTGACTATATATTCCTACCTGTAAGGAGAAAAGAAATATTTCTACTAGTATAGAGATTGATACATTTGTAGCAGCAGGATTCGTACGATATTTTCCTAAGAAAACGGCAATCTAAGCAAGAATACGTGCCCCTGTGACCAAAAACTGATATATATGACTTGAAGCACACATAACATAAAGTGCGTTGACATTGTGCTGTCCAAAATGGCATTACAGTATTGTCGTCTGGAATTCCAACACACATATCAAGGAAGGGGCAGCTCGTGACAACAAAAACACTTTTTTTCTACAATTTAAAGAATGGCTAAATGCATACCCTAGTTATGAAACAAAAATAACATATATGGAAAAGCGAAAGTGTAATTTTGAATACCTAATTTGCGTACGTTGTGGACAGAGAACGTTAAACTTTATATGTTTTGTACCCGTTATCGAATTTATACAGTATCCAATCTGATTAAAATCCTATGTAGATGTCGGCTAATCGTTCATTGCTATTTTACCTTCGTTATTTTGCCTGAAATGACCTTCTTGGTACATGTTTACTTTTTTATCCTGCGATCAAGATAAAAAGCGTAAACATGTACCACGATGGTCAATTCAGGCAAAATAACGAAGGTAAAATAGCAAAAGCCGACATCTCCATCGGATTTTAATCAGATATCTAAACTACGCCACCAAGTTGTAATTCATTACAGTAGAAATGTACGAATTAAACTTTGAACTTCCTTCTTTTGTCTGATAGTTTGTTTATGTGACAAGTACTTCTGATAATAGAATATGCCTAGAGCAGTAAGAAAAATACTGACTCGCTTATATTTCAACAATGTCACAGAAATCAGGAAATGTGGTGGCACAAAGCACACTAGTACTGCATACAAAGTGTAAGGTAGGACTGTTCAATTGTAGCCTCGGTTATTATACTAGTAATAGCACAGACGTTCGTAGTGAACAGATATCTACAAATTCTTTGTCAGTCTCCATGTTTTTAAACTTTTCGCTATTCTACTGAAAACTACGTAATGGAGATAGATATATATATATATATATATATATATATATATATATATATATATATATATATATATATATATATATATATATATATATATAAACAATGTGTCTGATTGGGCGATGAATGATTCAATGGTTGTTTGGTGAATGAGTGCTTTCAAACCTCACTTATAAATGGCTTGATGAGGACATTATGGGTAAACCAGCACTATGTACAATTGGAATATTTTGTTCATCTAATAACAAAAGATACATTCACTAAAAATTGGTCAATTACGCATACAAATTACACCGAATATGCATATGTTAATTTGTGGTCAATATTATGCATACGTAGTGTAGTGACAAGTTTAAGCGAATGCTCCGATCGGTTTTGAATTTGTCACCGTGTGAAAACTGTTCAAAGTAGTTGTAACATGGACAACAACACTATATGTATTCACTGAAATTTTTGAAAATACAATTTTTAGACATTGCACATATATTAATCATTAGTCGATATCCATAAGCAGTACAGAGACAGTTGAAATCGTGATCGCCATTGAGGAGGCTGATATTTGGGTGCGGACCCAAATAATCAATTTGATTTGGTTTATCATGTATAAAGATACAAAATATGTTTCCCCACAGGTGATGCAATACTGTTCATGGTATGTGATATTACGAGTAAATTATTGTACCTATAATTATTACAAAACATTTTCAAAAAAGTCAATTGCAACTTTAAATATAACATTAAACAGAACAAATGACGAAGACACGCGTTGTCGGAATTTAAGACATGCATTGTCGTGTTGTAGAACGACCAGAGTATATATTCCATATTTTTTGTTCAACTTGGCTCGAGATTGGTATAATTTGCATCGTCGCCTGCGAGGGCGTAATTGGGTATATCCCCACTTGTTATGCAATGCTATCGTGGGTTGAACCACAGAACATAGGACAAGTTATTGATCCAGGGTCCAATGGGTTGGGTTCCCTTCAGGGTCTATTGTTGAGCTTGTTGCTTTCATAAGTATGTTACAAAAGAAACCAAATTTATGGGTCAGTGACCGCAAAACAATATTTGCAAATTCCAGCATTGAGATGAAGCGATGGAAATATTGGGGGAGGTGGGGCGTCATTAACCAGAAAAGAATGTTTAACTCGTCTAAGTACAGTGAACATTACGCATGGGATAGTCTCGATCTCCAGTATTGATATACATGTAAATTATTGATTGAAAGCTTCCCTGTAGGAATATTTGGGGTCCACAAAATCCGCTTTTGTAAGTGATATCTGTAAAGAAAATTTGCGTTTATCATTAAATTGGTAATATCAACAGTAAAATATATTACAACATAAACACTCACGTGGGAATGCACGCGTACACACACACACACACAAGCACATGCAGTGATATACACAGACACGCACGCACATACTTACATACATACATACATACATACATACATACATACATACATACATACATACACACACACACATACACACATACATACATACATACATACATACATACATACATACATACATACATACATACATAGTATATGATAATTAAAATAAAGCTGTAGATAGTGTTACAGATATCTTCATTTCATACCAGTAGTTTTTTATGTAGTATATCTATTTCATTGCTTTCATTCTACTGTGTGCTTGTAATTAAATCCTAACGGCGTACCTGCCACATTAAATAACATATTCTTGTTTCACAAAACAATGTTACTGAGACGATGACACAGTTAAGACAGGGTTACAAAATATCTCAAATTACTCGAAGAAGTCATTTACCAGCAGGTTTACTAATATGTAAATCACATGACAAGTAAAGTTTTTTTTTCTATTTATATATGCGCCCTGACCAGCTACTGTCATCCTTCGGGTTTTGTTCGGCAACTTTCGGAGCACAGATCCGAGCTCGAGGTCTTACTGTCAGAGTAGTTTCGAGCATGATAATGATACACTTTGAAAGATAAGATACTAAACTTGAGATATAATGAAGCCAATTTAGTTATAGCCGCAACCTGGCAAATTACAACCAAGATCAATGTTGTGTGGAAAGTTCAGTGCATGCAATATCATTATAAGCCTAACTGAACCTTTCTTTGACTTGGCCGCTTAGTGGAAGAGTTATTGTAGCATGTATCAATGATATGTGTATATATGTACATAGTTTATATTTCTAGTGTTGTGTTTGCAACCTTATTTATTGATTATCAATCTTTAGGGAAACACTGTTGCAGTTATACACTCATCCATATCCAGTTACCACAGACTCGTGAATAGGCACACAGACTCGACACTGTTGCAGTTACACTCACAGTTACTACAGACTCGTTAATGGGCACACAGACTCGACACTGTTGCAGTTATACTCATGCAGTTACCTCAGACTCGTTAATGGGCACACGCAGAATCGACACTGTTGCAGTTACACTCATCCAGTTACTACAGATTCGTGAATGGGCACACGCAGAATCGACACTGTTGCAGTTACACTCACAGTTACTACAGACTCGTTAATGGGCACACGCAGAATCGACACTGTTGCAGTTACACTCATCCAGTTACTACAGACTCGTGAATGGGCACACGCAGAATCGACACTGTTGCAGTTACACTCATCAAGTTACTACAGATTCGTGAATGGGCACACACACACACTCGACACTGTTGCAGTTACACTCATCAAGTTACTACAGATTCGTGAATGGGCACACACAGACTCGACACTGTTGCAGTTACACTCATCCAGTTACTACAGATTCGTGAATGGGCACACACAGACTCGACACTGTTGCAGTTACACTCATCCAGTTACTACAGATTCGTGAATGGGCACACACAGAGTCGACACTGTTGCAGTTACACTCATCAAGTTACTACAGATTCGTGAATAGGCACACATAGACTCGACACTGTTGCAGTTACACTCATCCAGTTACTACAGATTCGTGAACGGGCACACACAGAGTCGACACTGCACTGAGCGGCGTTTTCAAATAGGAAGTTGGCGCGTAAACAGTACCTTCCACACAACTTTAATTTGCTAAACCAACGTCGCTTTTTTTCTCCTGATTGTAAAAATGGGTTGGCGCTGAACCAAGTATTTGGCCCATTTCCATTGGTTAATATTGTGTACAATAATTTTGCTACTAACGTTTGTTCTATTATCAAAATCAACAATATAAATTCCATATATAACAAATAAATAATTCACGATTCATCGTTTTGGCATTGTGTCAAACTACTTTTAACTGTGTTCTTTATATTGCTTTGTTATTTTATCCCATTCAGTCGCTTTTACATTTGCAAACGTTAAGCGCCTCTAAACTGTGTGAGTTCGATTTTATGGCGCGTTGTTTGTGAATTTCGAAAACGTTGTCGAAAATTTACCAAATCGTCCTGGGAATGTGTAAAATTGTGATGTTTGAGTTTACAAAAAATATGAATAATATCAACAAAATAGGCGTTCGTCATGAAATTTAAGAACGGTAGAACTGGGTCATTGAAGGGCGGATAGTATTTCTCTAACACAGCATACATATAACCCATGGATAACCCAATGTGTAAATAGGTGGTTCACACCCACCCAAAACTTAGTAATTACGTCTCCATGGAAACAGTTTATGTGCGTCAAACAAGTTAAAATAGTGTCTCGCAATCAATTGAAAAAGAGAATATTATTCGTAGTTTACTCTACGCAAATGGTGTTAGTAACCGAAATATTTTGAGAATTTGTAGAAAAAAATGAGGGTTAGAAGTACATATGTATGATCGCCTGCAGTGCCCTGTTCGACCTCCCATTGATGTCACCGTGTATTTAAATAGCAACGTCGTTCTTATAGACATGCGTAATACATGATGACATCACGTCCATTCTGTGTCATCGTGTCAAATTCGTCAGAAATGTTTCCCGCCCGATGAAAAATCATTTTTTTCTATGATTCAAATGTGTAGTCTCGAAATTTGGGTTTAAAATTTGCATATTGATTAACATATTCACATTTGATGATCAAGAATTAGTTATTTCGGCAAGGATGAAAATTGGGCTATACTTAATCAATAATTTCTACTCATTATCAACGCATGCGCAGATAGTACACCATTTGCGTCATTAGCTTCTTGACATTCAATTGTCATAAATTATGTTATGAAAATACTATATTGTCATGTTTACAATTTGTGATTTTCTGTGAGCCATTGTACTTCAAATACAAACTAAAATGTAAATATTCGGTGATTCCAAACTGCAACGTTGTCAAATTTTCAAAAGTTGTATGAAACATTATGTCGTTTCATTTCTCGTTGACGTTCAACGATGAAAATACATGCGAGGTATTGAAAAAAAGTTAAAATCATGCAAACTCACCGAGATTCGTCATAGGGCAAATTCTAATATCTAGTAGGTTTAGTTACTGAGCTGGGCTGTTGACCCGAGTCTTTTGGATACATTCTAGGTCTGAACCGTTAGCCTGAGCTGGGCTGGATTACTGGAAAATAAAATGAACATTGTAATAAATGAACAGCAGCTTACAACATGATTCTCCTGTGTCCGTTATTTCTCTGTAGCATAAACCCAAGAGGACAACCCAATTGTCTAGACCAAGAGCCAAGCCTAGCAGCCCAGCCTAGGATATCTCGTATGAGAACTTGCATGGTGGATAAAATTGTCATCTAACATGAGACATGTGAACAAAAACTATCCATCTTTTACCACCACGTGTGCTTGTGAAGTTCATTGACACTTCTGTGCCATATAAATAAATCTAGCAAGCGTCACGCTCTTGGCAGTGGCGTTTGTTAACGTATATAACAAGTACCAGCAAAACTTGATGTACGGTTGTATAAATATTAAAATGTCCTTAATCATACTGAATGGTATATTTGAGCACAACAGAATGATAACCTTGCAAGCAAATGTTATATAAACATCGTGTAATGTAACCATGGTAACAAAGATGAGACATATTTTATCTCTGTATGTTTTAGGGGACCAAGAAAACTTATTTTCACCAATCATTCATCCGATCAAAAATAGAATTACATTGTATAGCGATTGGCCTATCTGGCGTAGAAGATTTGGAGTACTGCCGTTCACTTGGCGATGCATTCTGGGAAAGAAACACTATCAGTCGGAATTCTGTAGAAATAAGACTATGAATATTATTTAAAGGGAAACACCACTCCAAGACATAATGAGGTCATTTTCATAAACTATTGGTTCTGGAGAGTTAATATATGATTTTACATCACCTACAATTACTTGTGATTTCAGACAAACATCAAGTTGATTTTTTGCCTTTATGGGAATGTTTGCTATATTTGTACCGGCTCAATTTACCATTCTCGACCATGCCTGGTCCTAAGTCGTGTACCTTTACTAGTCTGAAACTACAGTGACATTGTTTTTCTATTTATAAGTTATTAAATTTCATTGATATTATAATTGGCTGTTAGTAATTTGCATAGTCACGTGCAGGATATAAGCGCACAATGACTGTGTATATTTTCTGTCATTATTTTTACGTAATCATTGCCTGAACGAAGTAACGGTATGCTTTCCAAAGTGACAAGTCATGCAACTCATAACGTTTTACGTTAGCCTTATTAATACAACATGAAATGATTATATGTTTTAGATAACATGACCTCAGAAAATAGAGTAAGTAGGTCCTGATTTTATTGATTTTATTTTATCTTTTTAATTGTTTTTATTTTTGAAAAATATTACTTTGACCCAAAACCAGACAAAAAGTCGGTCAGAATACCCCTTCTGTGATAGTTTTAAATATGTACAAACATCCCTGGTGAAAGAAAACAGACATGGCAAGGTATAGAAAGTCAAGAAGACAAATAATTTCTTCTCTTTTTGTTATAAATGTTTAGAAATGTCTAGGGTTGGACGCTTAAACTAGGGTTGGTCGGGTTCTCGGAAAAAATATCTGGTTCTGGTCAGCGCGCGCGTGCCCTGAATACCCTCGCATTGATCCTTTTTTTCGATAATTTTTGCTTTCCCGTTCCTGATTTATTCCTGATATCAGGAGAACAAGCAGCTGAAATCTACCCTACATGCCAAGACTGCTTAAATACAAAGCCTAAACTGCTTCGAAGAAAAAGGAAGTTTTTCAAGAGATAAATATGATAGAACAGAGTATTATAGTGTCAAAAAAATGTGTATTTACTAATTTGCAAAAAAAAAAAAAAAAAAAAAAAAAAAAAATAGAAAAAAAAATTCGCGTCGTCGCACCACTTTAGAAAGTTTACCCTGACCAGAACCCGATTTTTTTTGCCTTATCTTTATTATTGGTGGCCGAGTGGTTAAAGGACTGGTCTCTTACCACTGCGGTCGGATTTAAAGACCTGATGCTGGTGACCACGTTGTGAACAAGGAGATTAGTGGAAATGTCATGTCTCATATATACAAAAACAAACAAACAAACAAACAGACAAATAAAGCAGTGTTATCACTATAATGAATATGCCATTTTGTTCTAAATCAACTCACTTGTAAACCTGCCGATGTGCAGAAAGCCGTCACAGTGGAACAAATTTCGTAGTCCATTTATGAAAAGCCGTGTAGTACTACCAAACGTAAGGTAAAACGAGATTGTAGTCAGGTTTGACAAATTCCTGTTGGTCGAAATTTTTCAGACAAAGTCTTTTGTCAGCTATGAATAATTTTGAATTGGTTAAAAAGATAGACCATGCAAATAGTAGTGTAGAATAGAATAGAATAGAGTAGAGAAGAATAGAATAGAATAGAATAGAATAGAATAGAATAGAATAGAATAGAATAGAGTAGGGTAGGGTAGAATAGAATATATATAATAGAGTAGGGTAGAATCGAATAGAATAAAATGGTAAGAATAGAATAGAATAGGATAGAATAGCATAGAATAGAATAGAAAAGAAAAGATAGAATAGAATAGAATAAAATAAAATAGAATAGAACAGAATAGTAAGAATAGAATAGGATAGAATAGAATAGTAAAGTATAGTATATAATAGAATAGAATAGAATAGAATAGAATAGGATAGGATATGATAGAATAGAATAGAATAGAATAGAATAGAATAGAATAGAATAGAATAGAATGGAATAGAATAAATAATGACCTTGATTTACCCTTGACATATACTTAATAATCAATATAATGAATTCACATCATTGGAAATGCTATTTTTGGTATGCTTACACATCTGACTCACACACGTGTACACGTAGATGAACACTACATGCTGGTTTTATTCCGTTACAGATTTTCACTTTAGGTGATAGTAAAGCTCAAAACAATTCATCATCTCACAGTAATGTTCTGTAAAAGACACACAATCTAGTAGAAAACATGTCACGGTATGGCGGTGTGTCAAATTCCAGTATCTACAATTCATACCCGTGGGTATTATCATTTTAATATCAATGTAATTTCATTTTATCACCTTGTATCTACTTGGTAGGTATCCTGGTGTTTAACAACAACATTAATAAATAATTTAATAATACAATATTGCATTAGTTGTAACATATGTTGTTGATAACTTGTTAGACATCATGCCCATTTGTTATTTATAAGTTAAGAGAGATGGACGTAAACACAACATGGTGGATCCATACTGTCACGTTCGTTACTTTCCCAACCAACAATAACGGTTTCATCCAATAGTAGTAAAGTAGTAGGTTGAAATCGTGATAGCATTGGGGCTTTGGTTTTAGGATGTGGGCCCAAAAATCAATTTGTATGATTTTTTGTACCATAATGTGTACATCTACATAAATACATTTACCAAAATGTATTTAAATACTGTTCAGTGTGTACATGAGTAAGTCAGTATATCTGACAAAACAGCTAGCGCAGCTTTAAGTGGCTGTTTTTTGTCATTGTTTTCATCTGGATAGCGTATAACTGATATACGCATGCAGATAATAGATTCTTGTTCAATACCCGCCACCTGTCATATCAGGATGAACTGTGTCTGAACTGGCTTGATATGATATTGTAACTCAATCAAAACTCAGGGTCGTACTAATTATTCGTGTGAGTTCAGAATATTCAATATACAGAATACCGTCCTAACCAAGACATGTGTGTTAAAATACTTCAAAAACTTGATAAGGGACTGAACATTAAATACAGGCGAGGCGGGGGAAACGTTGGATTTTTTTTTTTTTTTTTTTTTTTTTTTGGGGGGGGGGTCACAATTTTTAATACAAGTGTTTGGGGAGGGTTACTATATTTTGTGCAATTGTATTTTTGATCACAAATATTCCAATGATACAAGATGGGAGGTTCAGGAATTTTTGTTGTAGGTCAGTGGATTCAATCTTTTCTATGCATTGACCTGAAAGAAAAACGCCAGCCTGCCTCCTGTGATTTATGTCTAGTCCTTTTAAAACATCTGCAAAGGGTGTAAATTTTTAATCCTGCCCAGTTGCCAGAAAATTGCGAAAGAACATGCAGTGACGTAGTAAACTGTTTGCATATCAAGGTATGTTCTACATAATTACTTAAAGAGGCGTAAGCTCATTTTATAACCTTTTTACTCAAATGAAAATATTTCAATAAAACCACCTTCTAGTATAATGTTAATATAGATGCATGTCTTCTGTAATATTACGATTGTCTTCCGGCGATGTTAGAACATTTGATTGCATTGTAGGAATTTCCTGAACATTTTTATACGTATCATAAATTACGTCATCTTAAAACCAGGTTTGAGTTAAGTGAATTACAAGTGGTGGTTAAGTGTGCTTCATTAGGTACAATAATTAATGTGAGTACCTTTTGAATATGTAGTAATAACTATGCCTAACTATGTAGAAACTCAGCCTGTGTCCCTTTAATCGTGAGAAATCGTGAGAACTTTGGTACGTACATATGTTTCACATACAGTTTGATAGAATACATAAATTATGACGAGGTAAATTGTATTAGTTTACTACACTCTTCATTCTAAAATCCCCTTACACACTCGTTAAATTTTATAAACCAGTCACAGCTCTATACTTAAGTGGCTCCACAGACCCCCACCTTCCTAGTGTTTACGTCTAGCCCCTTTAAAGCATCTGCAAGGGGTGTCAATGTTCAATCCTGCCCAGTCATCAGAAAATAGCGAAAGATTTAAACTTTAGTTGACCCTTGGCCACGATGTCCACTTTTGTCTTTTTACCATGTAACAGTTGCTCATTTCATTGCTGTTCAAAATGGCAACGTATTGACAGGTTTTTATAGGAACTAGGTCACATTCACAAATACTAGCGTATTTTACCAAAAATTACAATCAAATTATTTACTTGTAGGGTTATCTTGTAATTTGTTCGATTGAACAGCAAACCGTATAATTAAAGCATAACAATATAATACACTTCAAATATTGAGTAAAATATACATTTCATATTTTAACTATTATAATCGACTGTAGAATTAACACTAAATGAATGAAACTATATATTTTAATATAAGTGAACTTTTAACATCATCAATTTCAATTGTTGTAAAATATGACGTGTAAATATATTATTACAATGAATTTATTTTTATCAAGGTAAATTTCCATGACACGTTTCTAACGGTTACAAATAGGTAAGAACTGTATTGAAATTGATATAGAAATGGAACGAGAGGGTCTTTGTAAATGTATTTAAATATTTACATTCTCGTTAATGTGAAATGAACGATAGTGCTTTAGAAAATGCCTGTAAACAGTTCTATCTCTGTGTCTGGATTTCATTTGTAATGGTATCATGTCGACCTTGGGAAATGGACTCCCTTTTCACGTAGGTGTTTAGTATTTGCTAGACCCTATAAATATTACTATTTTTAACTTTGAAGTGGGCGTTAAAAGAATACAGGTGGTTCGATAATGTGTCATTCGGTTAAGGGGTTGCACCTGCATGGGGGCATATTGTGAAACGGGCTCTGACTCCCTAGGTAGCTTTATACAAATGAATATGTACATTTCCCATCATTCAATGCGCTGTCGTCTGGCCAGGTGCCAGAAAATAAATATTACCCATTAATAATTTCGTAAAAATGCTGGACATGTATTCGTCATGGCCTGCTATATAATTGTTTTGATATGGATTCTCGAATTGGAGAAAATCGAACTTGAATCAACTGTAATTTACAATATCAAGACCTGTAAACAGTTTGGGTTGAGATGAAATAACGAGTTAAACGTTTATATATAGGGCAATTGAAATGACAGGCAGTATTACAGAACGCGTTACACGTCATTTTAAACTCAGAATATAATTTTTGATATTACAAATACCCTCATTACCTTTTCAAAAATTGTTTGTGTATCTGTTGTCTAGCGCATCGCAGGTGACTCAGGCTACGGCTGACTCACACTTTCAAAGATCAAACGACCAACGTTTGTATCCGACGCCCCCGCATTTGTATATTTTTGCGTTGTATGAATCATAACATGCATTCGTCTAGAAAAAAACAACATGGCCATGTTTTCAAATCAGCTGTTATTCAATTGACACTTGAAGGTCTTTCTCGGTAATTTTTTCAAAATAATTCATTTTAGAACATTTATATTCTGTTCTAAGGTAGGAGGTAGATAAAAACGTGGAGTAAAAAAAAAACAATGCCTAGCGTTCTAAATGTTAACAATAGATGGAATTGTATACATGTCAGTTTGTATATCTAGTTCCTGGTCGTAGTACATACCCGTACGTTTTAAAGCCATTTTCATCTTAGCTCGCCGAAACAGAGTGTATCACAAATATACCGTCATCTTGGTTCTTACAACATTTGAAGATATATATAAGGACAACACTTCAGACACACACCTGTCTCTTACAAATGAAAACAAAATAATTAGTACACACTCTTACTACAGGACCCATTGAAGTAGACTACATGCAGTGTAACATGTACACATTTTCCTATACTCCAAAAACTTCAGTGGTAACAATGTATTAAAATCACTTGAAGTTTATTTTCATTTGTAAAGAGTGGATGTTTCTGAAAGTGTCCTCATCAACCAATATTGTATGAACCAAGATGAAAATACAAGACACACACCTATAGTATAATACACAGTTTTGGCGAGACTAGGTGAAATTGACGGTATTAAACCCATAACGTAACGGTCTCCTTCTCGTTGATTTCGATTTAAACGTGTTGGTGTAAGTACGTTTAACAAACTCACTCCATATTGCATTCTTACAACATGTGAATGGTCAAAAACCAATTACGAATTTCTTTGACTAAATCTTATATTTTGGACGTTTGATTGTTTGTTCCTTTTACTGTCTCTATAACAAAATATAATGGACAGATATTTACTTTATTTCATTATTTCTCTGCAACACTGTGATGCTTATTCTTTTAATTCGTTAGCCCTTATACATCTCAAAGTTGTCATTTAGTATACCTGTTATGGACATTCTCGGTAAATATCAGTCTTTCAGAATTAATTTTACTCAGTTGTACAATATTTGAAATACGACATTCAGAAAAAATTATAAGGGTAAGATAAAACTATCCCCAATAAATCAGTATTTTGTCATATACATTTTATGGTCACACTTTATAGGTTATAACACAACTCTTATATGTAATATTTTGATATATTTCAAAAAGGTGGTGATGAATCGATATAGCACAATGAGGGATTAATAAAATCAATATAATAAAATATCATCTGTCATCCTTGTGAAGGTCACCCTGACGTTTAGAGTATGACGTCATCATTTGGTACATGAATCAAAAAATGGCCGTCATATCATTTGAATCATCGAAAGAGAGAATCAGAGGAGGTGGGGAGGGGGTGAAGAATGAAAAAGAGACGTGAAGAAAGGGAGGGGAGCGGAGGGAGAGGAAGAGAAGAGAAGAGAAGAGAAGAGAAGAGAAGAGAAGAGAAGAGAAGAGAGGAGAGGAGAAGAGATGTGAAAAAACATACATATCGAGACAAGACTGCAGGAACAGACAATTAACGTCTTGCAATTTGAAAGTAAAATTTCATACTATTGTCAGATTTCTTTCAACTTTGAAGTTATTAGCAGACTGAGTTCAGATATCATTTTAAGTGATGCTGTGCAATAAGATATAAAACAAGGCCATCAATCCAATCCCCAACATTCATGTTGTGGCATCCAGAAAGTTGTCTACAAATGTAAGACAAGAGAAACTAGCAGATATTCTAAAATATATGTTACTTTGCAATTTTATAGTTAGCAAAGCCCAGGATCTTACACGTGTAATGTCATCTCAGTTGTTTGATGGTAGCCTATGTTTGATGTTATATATATATATATATATATATATATATATATATATATATATATTCCGTTGTATATTTCTTTGAATTCAACAAATCAGTTATGAAAAAGTGTTATACATTTCTTTCATCCGATACATTAATTAACAAAACATGTTGCACATTTCATGAATTGAACATATTAAAGTTGCCATATGGATGAGGATTTAATTTTGGATTTATAATTTTATATAAAAAAAATAATCATGGCCTTCCTCTTGAAAAATCACTGGAACTCCATTGACAAAGTCATGTTTGTAACTCAATGCATTGCAAAAAGCTCAAAATAGGTGTACTAAAAAGTTTGTTATTGTATGTACAATAACAAACATTTTGCACGTTTATTAATCTTTTTTTTTATTTGTAATTTGTTTGCGTTACAAGCAATGACTTTTGGCATATGTTGTTTTACATTGATTTATCAAGTAGGAAGCCATTATAAAATTGTTTTAAAAATAAAAAATAAAAAATAAATACCAAATCCTCATCCAAATGGCCACTTGTAAATTAGCCACACTATGTCAATATGTCTAGACATTGAATGAGCACGTGTCTCTATGACCTGATGGTATCGACACACATTGTTGCAATGCGATTGACGACTAAACAAAATTACCAGATGTCTACCAGACTATTCATTAGACAAAAGACTTCAAATGACACATCAGAACAACACTTATCTGCAAAATGAAAGTTTTAGGTCGGTTGCGTGATTCCTCACACCGGCAGCTTGCGGTGAGCGATGGAGGGTCACTACCCGGGGAAGTTACAGCTGCCTCAACTGTCGATGTAAATGTATAGATTGTTAGACATTGCATAATTCACCAATTCCTAACTCATCTTACTTTAAGTATGGACATGCCATAAAGATAGCCTAATCACGTGAGCAATATCGCACTTTTATCGGTAGGATACCTGACAAGATATGATATCATTGGCCTGCCCTATTTTAAAGAAATGACTGTAAACTGACCAGCACATCGAATTGTGACGTCATTTCCTGTCAAATTCTTACCCTTTATCTTAATATAATGCTTTTATGATAAAGGATGTTAAATATACGATCAAGTATATTCCTTAGCATAAACACCAGTAGTTGCATTGTGCTACAAAGAAGTTTAAATACGTTATCACCAAGTTTACTCGGTGGGTATACATTATGTCTTTCAATATCTACATTGTTCCCAACATAACGGATAATGCGTATAAACGTACTTGTGTTTTGAACGTACATAAGTATTTGCTTCTATACTTAGTTCTTGCCAAGTTATGATCTATTTTGGTAAAATTGTTGTCTTTCAGTTACTTTATTTTAAACAATCTCCATTTCAATCTGATATAAAATGTGACACAGAATGGTTGGGGATATGACAATCTATCCAGATGATAATATACACATTGTACGAGGTAGTTAGACATACCGACATTTCCTACAAGCTAGCAAATCCTCACATTAGATATATTTCTGTGTTTTCTACGTGTCATTTATAGCGATGGCATTTACTGCTTCTCACTTTACAAATAACTAGCATGAAGGGAGATGGCAATGTAGTCTGAAATCCAGGCTGCTAATATAGTTTAAGAGTAAATGAATACATTAATTATCATGCGGTAGTTACGAGAAAAAGGCTTACAATGCTTTGAGGTTACAAAGGGGTTATTACCATATTTGATTAACATTGATAAATTTCATTTATGGAAACAATACCTTTTATAAACACAAATTAAGCTGGTGGTGTAGAACCGTGGGAATTTCCACATCAAATATTTCAATATGGTTTTCATTGTTTGACCTGTCATGAGAATATTTCTGTAATTATAAAGTGAGTGAGTGAGTGTGAGTGAGTGAGTGAGTGTGTGAGTGAGTGAGTGAGTGAGTGAGTGAGTGTGTGAGTGAGTGAGTGAGTGAGTGAGTGAGTGAGTGAGTGAGTGAGTGAGTGAGTGAGTGAGTGAGTGATGAGTGAGTGAGTGAGTGAGTGAGTGAGTGAGTGAGTGAGTGAGTGAGTGGGTGGGTGGGTGGGTGGGTGGGTGGGTGAGTGTGAGTGAGTGAGTGAGTGAGTGAGTGAGTGAGTGAGTGAGTGAGTGAGTGGATGAAAGGGTAGCTGACTGGCTGGATGACCGGTTATATGTACATGTGTGAATAGGGTATGGCTAGATGGACAGATAGATAAGCGAATGGATGCGGGGAAAGTGTGGGTGGCTGGATGATTGATGGATGGATGTATGGATGGATAGATATATTGATGAGTGCACGAATGAATGAATGAATGAATGTATGTATGCATGGATGGATGGATGGATGGATGGATGGATGGATGGATGGATGAATGAATGAATGAATGGATGGATGGATGGATGGATGGATGGATGATGGATGGATGGATGGATGGATGGATGTATGGATGGATGGATGGATGGATGGATGGATGGATGAATGGATCGACGGAAAGAAGGATGGAGTGGTGGGTAGATGCTATAAAAGTAGACAGTTTGATCATGAGTGTTACCGTAGACTGATTGCCATTTATCATGTTACAGTCTCTGCTGTTTCAACCCATCTCATAGAAGACGTTCAACCCCTACACGTACAGTTACGTAATACGTAATGACACATAATGGCAATTTTCAAATCCCTTGCAAATGCAATTAATTTCAATTCAGGACAAATAAAACAGTTGTAAAGTTAATTTTGTGGCACAATGCATGAAGCTTGTACTAGTAAATTAGAATCATACAAAAGCCTGTTGCTGCACGACTAGATCGACAACATTTGATAAATATTATCGGCAGCAAATTGTCGGAAAACAGGCATGCGCATGATTAACATATCATGGTTTTGTACCTTGACCCTGTTAGACATACATGCAAATATAATGTACAAACTTGATTTTTACGTCACTGGAAAGCTTGATGTGAGATCGAAGTTTATGTAACACATGGAATCAAGTTTGAAAATATGATATAGAAATCTGATTTTAAGCGGGGTTTTTTTCCCCTGAAAATGTGAAAAGTTTGTCACGAAAGTGTGTTATTGGAAAAAAATAATACCTGTAGCATAAAAACCCGTTTCATTATTGTCTATAGTGGCAGTGAACCAGGTCAAACGTGGAGGGGAATGCAGAAAGAACAGTTTTAGTAAACGCGCAACTCGTTCACTTCGCTCAAACACCAAAAGTCTACTTCATGTACCCCGTTGTAATACAAAGTTATATGGTAAGTGTGGGTTCTCGCGAGCAGTGCCAGTCTTATGGAACAGTATACCAAATGAACTTCGTTCTTCACCAACTGTAGATAAATTTAAGAAGGATATATCAAGACACATCTACAAGAGCTTTCTAACCTTTTACATAGACCATGACGTCGTATTGGAATTTGGCGCTATGCAAATTATTGGGATTAATTTATTGATTGATTGATTGATTGATTGATTGATTGGACAGCTCAGAGTACAGACACATTTCACGATGGACCGGAGAGGGGATATTAAAAGGGATGTTATCGAAAGTGACGGACAAAAACACCCAGCATGGAATCTCTGCTTCACTACTTGAGAATATCATTTCCATTATGCAACATGTGTTTTGTAATTTCGATCCTATCAATCCAAATATTAGGTGCACTGCATAAATATGGGCCATAATTATAATTTCTTTAAAATTGTATGTTTAACAGTGTTCATAAATCCATATTATTACATCTTTTAGTTCAGCTGCTCTAGACTACACCCAATTTGTTGTAAATATATTTTGAATAGTACAACACATGTTGACATTTACTGCATTCATCCAGCTACTGTCACCATCACATGTACACACTCTTTTTTTTGTAAAGATAAATCACTCCACATTGTTATTATTATATAAAGGTTATATTGAATTTATTGATTTCATTGACACCTTTCAATTAAATAGACAATAAACAAAACCGATATCTAAATATTTTTCTGTTTTTTACATTTTTTTACATATAAAAGAATAACAGTACAAATAGAAAATAAGTACAAATCCATTGAAAATATATCAAGATACAGAAACATCCCTATTTTTCGAATTACAAAATTTACATTATATACACAATGCGCATGCGTGGTCCCTGGGAGACCAGTTTTGGCAAAATGGCTGAAGAGTAAATAGTTTCGTATGTAAAAGTGTTCACCGTTTTTTGCGACATTCTATGCCAAAAAAGAGGCCGAATTTGTTCAAGCACAGTGTCTCATGTCGTAAACTATATCTGTTGAGCGAAATGTGAGGGTGGGTGCTCCGAGCTATTTTAGAATACAACTTCGATTAAAAACAGGTATAGAAAAAATTATCGTCAGCTTAATCACACACTACAAATGTTACATCAAAAAAATTAAATTAAAAGATATTGAAAATAAAACCAATCGCACATTGCACAATAAAGTCACATAAAATACATGAACAATTTAAGCTCGCACAGTAAATCGCCCTTACGAAAACATACTAAAACATAGTCGTTCAGTTGCTTTGTAAATTTGTGTCACACCTCTCACTCGTGTTCGACCCCGTCACATATACGTTTACAATTACATTTGCATGAGAATAACGACCTGTCATCGGCGTTTGACAGTCTAACAAACATGGTCATATTTTCTGTATAATATTTACACGCTATCGTAGCGAAAATAGAGCAATATCATTGATGTATAAATTTAGAATTATATTTAAATATATATATATTATTTGTCTTGATTCTATGGAAGACATACTAACGCGCAGTACAAGGCACTGGTGGTCTAACGTCACCTCGTCGATGTGTTAATATTCCAGCGTTATTTGGAAGACAAATGGAATAAATTGGCAATGTCGTCAAAATTGATTTCAGAAGCCCATATAACGGGCCGGGTCATATATGTTTTCTAAATTTGCCTACCATTTCAGTGTTGTTGTTGGGGAAGACAGTTTCTCGACTAGTCTCGCAGCCGCTGGTCTCTGTTCAGGTTTTGGCGACCAACATTGCATTATCATATCCACAAACCACGTCTCGTTCATGTCATTCAAAAAATTCGGCTCGAAAGAAGGTCGGAGGTGGTATGCGACGACACCGAATATGACAACATGTTGGTTCTCCCCGGCGAAAGGTTGTTCCCGCGTTACCATTTGCCATAGTGTAACTCCAAACGAATATATGTCCGCTTTAGTTGTTGGGGCATCCCCGCGGAGAAGCTCCGGGGCTCTGTAAGCAAATGTACCCGTCAAATATGACCTCTGAGTTGGGCTAACAACCCCTTGGCCTTCCTCTTTCACAGTCTGACAGCACCCAAAATCGGCCAATTTACACGTGTCATTAGGAGTAATTATAACGTTTGATGGTTTTAAGTCTAAATGGACAATTCCGTTGTCATGAGTGTAACGCAAAGCGTTCGCAATATCTAGCGAATAACCCAGCCTCCGTTCCCGTGGTAGAGGACCAGGTATGTCGTTAATCAACTGTTGTAAATTCATGTCCCCCGCATACTCCATAATAATAAACGCACAATTTGAACCGTTCGAACCAGCACTGGCTAGTATAGTCTTCACAATATTGCTGTGTTTGAGTCGTAGTCCGGCCAATTCTGCTTTAAAGCTCTCGACCGCAGCTCTCTTGTTTTTGGTGAACACATTTATTCTCTTGACAGCCACCCTATTACCTCCATACGTGCCTTCATACACGGCTCCGAAGCCTCCACTGCCGATAAGTTTGTGAATTTCAATATCTTCAAAATGAAGACCTCTCGCAACAATTTGCATTGACGACAGGCATGACGTACTGTTACTGTTGAAATCTCCACTAAAAGTATAGTCAATCTCTGGCCGTAACGCTTCTGTAGGCATGTTGTCGTCGAGCAAGGATGCGTACGAAGTTTTACGTCGCCGTTTGTACCTTCGAGGTTTTGGACGGTGAATATTCGCCTGCCGTTCTCTCATCTGGTTTAACACCGGCCGAAGCCTGCGCAGGAAGAGCCGAAGAATTTGTAATAATATTTTTGTCATTGTTTCTGTTGGTTGTTGTTTTTTCACTGGTGGAAACAAATTTTAGCACCTGTTAGCTTCAATTCCACGAGTCGTTACAATAATAGGAGATCAGAGAAGTAGTGCTGTCTGCGCAACGACGAACACCACTCTCTCAAAATGACAATTCAGCCAACCCGTTTATTCTTTACCAGTACTCTGCATAATTATAAGCGCTTTTTATGTTTGAATACATATTTTCGTATTGTCTGATGACGGACATGTACGTCATCATCCAATCAGCAAACGTCATTTAATTTTGCAAGCATGCTACATTGTCGTGGAAACTATTTTTGTCATCCCACCATATGGTGGAGATCAGAATCTAAATAGAATAGACCATTTTTTTACGAAGGGGTTTGACGGTATATGGATGGAGGGGCTATGTGACAGGTGAAGCCGTAATATAATATTCAAAAAACGTTGGGAGTTTATATGTATTGTATTGATAACAATCAACGACTGTTAAGTAGGTCAATGAAAGGTCGCCAATTTTATATTACATTACTATAAGTCCTAATGCTCTATCAATCGAGTGGCTCTATCGTGCATTAGGTATACTGTCAAAGAATGTTTATCCGAAATAAAAGCCGAATTCAGTTTGCCTATTTTACAATGGAGAGTGTCGAGAACCCTGCTTAAAGAAGTTGTTTTTTTTGCTTTTGTTTTTGTCAATATTCCACTTTTACATCTTCTATTCTATTCTATTCTATTCTATTCTATTCTATTCTATTCTATTCTATTCTATTCTATTCTATTCTATTCTAAATTAGTCAAAAATGGGATCTTGGCCTCAGCACCAGACCTGCACAGTGTCCCCCACTCGTATTATTTGCAATAAATCGATACATTTAGACGCAGACAGCATTTAGGTTTTCCCGCCAAATGTTCTTGAAACTTGTTCTGGCACATAGTGGAATCGAATTTGTGGAGAAAATGTTTAATTGCCATAAAAGAAAATTTCAAATGTGCAAAATCGGTGGCATTTATAATGTTTTGTTACAAAAGCAATAGTCAATAGTTTTATTACATTCAACATGTTGTTAAATGGTAAATGTGAATTGCAGGTCCAGACACGACCTCGTTGAATTTATTTTGAAAATAAATATCCATGTTCTATACAATGTACATAAAATTTCTCCCTCTACGTCAGTTTAATTAAAGCTCCCTTCACACTAGCCAGTGACGTCAGCTTTAGCCAATGTTATCGTTCACGTATTATGCTCCTCGAACACTTGAAGTATCAATACTATAAGGTGCTGCTATAACAATGGAAGCTATCTTAGGAACGAATATCAATGAAAATCAACGTTCTTACTAATAAAATATGTCGTATTAAACTGTACTATGGAAGTTTTTTTTGTCGGACTATGAGGTGGGGTGCACGTGGGGGGGGGGGGGGTCAACCGTAGTGTATTCAAACAAACCGACTACATTTTATTGTCCCCGAGAGTTAACACATTACTTGGCGGTCATATTGGCTTTCATATTAATTTTAATTTTTCAAACACAAAGTTACTACATTTTTGTTAATATTTTGACCTCTATTTTACAAATTTGTACAACTGGTGACCCCTGTTTTTTTAATTTTGTAACAAAGAATGGGTTGCAGGAACAGTTAAAGTTAACACTTCATTCCAGATGCGCATTTCATAAAAAATTGGTATATATAGATTAATTGTTACGTTTTAGAGCTTGACAGAACTGAAGTAAAATTGTAAATAGTTTGACAATTATGGAAAAAGTGTACGTCGTGACAATATTGAATGGAGGATGATTGCTAAGATAATGGTAGCTCACGCTAAGACAATGTCAATGTACAAAAGTTAGTAAGTTTTTGTCAAGTCAGATAATGGCAAGAAACAGTGATAACAAGAGTTCTGTGGAGCTATTATGATAAATGCTAGAAAGAAATTCAATTAGCCAAGCGACGTTTTGTTTCGAGTCAACTGGCTTTCATTTACATTTTGTCTATCACAAAGCTCCTGATGCAGTACACAAATTGGCACCACTATACCAGGAATGGGACACTGAAAAAGCATAAATTGGAGAGATGTTTGTGAAAAACTACAAAAAAGCAGGGTGATACAACAACATTGATGTAACTCAACTGTTGGACCGTTCTCTTTTCTTAATCAAAATAGTTTATTGATACATTATTTCATACCATATTGCTGTGTTGTCGGTCTCCATAAATTGTGCATAAATAAAAGTACACGATGACAAACACGCAAAGCTGAATAACTTGAAAACATTAATGATTTTCTTGGTATTGCTCTTACTATATATTACCTTTTTTTAATCTTACGGCCAGTTGTTCATTTGTCAGTACACATATGGACTCATAATGTATATGGGACTTAAAGACCAGACGGTCAATGACCCAACTGTTTATCCTTGGTATCAGTGACTAAAGCAATTAATTAGAGAATTCTTTTAGTTTTAGCAAACGTGTAATCATTCCTGTCACCCACAACTGCTTTGTAGCAAGCTGTACAACCAAACTCATTAACAGTCCATCGTCTGTGGTGAATTTGATGAGATGGTCTGGTCACAGGTGAACACATCTGTCTAGATGCCAGTTCGGAGAGAGACATTAATACTGGATAATGAAATAATTGCGTGATCAAGGTCCGTAGTAGACGGATAAAAAATGCAGTCATCTTCTAGATACTAATGAGGAGAAGAAAAACAACAAACAAAACTCGAGGTCATGCAAATATAGTAGGCTCAGCGGAGTAAACTCCATCTAAATATTAATGCATATACATCATGTCAATTTGTCGACCTATACTTAGAGAACAAAATCCATGTGTCTTGGGTATAAAACACGCCATTGTTATCTGGAAAGTGTAATATTTTTTTCGCCTGGACAAGAGAGGTTTGAATTTAGTCCTACACTAGATACAACGGAAACGTTTTGGAAATGTTTTAATTGTTAGATATTATTGACTTATTCGTAATATCTTAGACCCAGAATTGTATTGAATCATATGTGGGTTAACTATTTTATATGGCTTTACGCTTATAATGTCACAAGTATTCCTATCAAATTGATTTTTAGGTCCGCACCCATACTCAGTGGCACAAAGGCGATCACGATTTCAACCTGCTGCTGTAATGCTTTGGCTAAAGTCGACCTCTATTTAATATGTACCATGTTCCAATTATCGATATTTTTAGTGAATGTGTTGCTGGTTACCTTATTTTACAGTTACTGCAAAACGAGCTTAACAGGAATATATACCCCTAATAATGTCTTTTTTTCTATATTTCGTCATTCTTGGAAATTGACCTGCAATTTTATACAAATTACATAAAACTTGTATGTTTTTTTATACTTTTGATATTTGCAATGACTATTTTTATAACTGACGAAGATAACGTGGCCTAGTTCTTCATTTATATCTCAACAGTAACAAATTAAGTCAGATATTAAGTTTTGCAATTTGCAAATGAACTAAATTTTGCAAATGAAGTAAATTATTTTATTTATCCCGTCATATGGATTTGGTACACTGTCATAAATATCAAGATAAGAATATATTAGATTATTATTTTTCCGATGGAGGTTTTTCTTCCGTTCCAGTATTAAGTGAGTAGTTGTGTGTGTGTGTGTGTGTGTGTGTGCGTGCGTGCGTGCGTATGTGTGTGTGTGTGCGCGCGCGCACGCGTACGTGTGTGTAACTTGATCGAGTGAGTAAGTGAGTATTGATACTCGAGTGAGTGGTTAAGTGAGCTAGTGACCCGGAATAGACGAATATACATTAAACCATGTGGGTTTTTCCCATATTCTAGGAATATAGCCAGCAAATTAAACAAAAATACATAAGACTTGTATGATTTTTATGCTTATGATATTACCAATGTCCTATTTTCATAACTGATGAAGATAACGAGGCACAGTTTTTTTTATTCATATCTCATCAGTATACGGATTATGTCAGATACTAAATTTTGAAATATGCAAATGAACCTAATTATGAATGTTCGATAGAAATCGTTCGATGGCTACCACATATAGGCCATCACGAGGCACGTGCCTCAAAATTGTCATATATTATTAGGTAATCACATGGTAAGAATTACGACTAATGACCACATTGGAATCAACGTGTTATGAAATAGACATGAATCGTACACGGGCAGTACGTGGTCAAGTTGATTAAATTATATTATAATAATTAATTATACGTTGGAAAACATGTACAATCCTTGACAAAGCGCGAAGCATAACCGAGACGCATGGTTCGTCACTACGAGAGTGGTCACATTTGTGTTTGACGAATGAGACATGTATTTAGAAAAATATGTTGTTGTTTTTAAATAACGTTTTAAAATGTACAAGTGCATGTATCTTAACATCGTCAACTTGATTAATCATCTAAGCATATATTTATTTATTTATTTATTTACTTATTTATTTATCATGCAGTGATGTATTTTTTTTGAGCTTTGATATCTGTCTGTCTGTCTGTCTGTCTGTCTGTCTGTCTGTCTGTCTGTCTGTCTGTCTGTCTGTCTGTCTGTTTGTCTATCTGTCTGCTCCCTCCCTCCCCCTCCCCTCTCCCTCCCACCCGCCCTCCCTCCCTCTCTCCCTCCCTCCCCCCTCTCTCTCTCCCTCTCTCTCTCCCTCCCTCCCCTCTCTCTCTCAATCACATTGACTTTGAAAGTGAAGAGTACTGAAATAAATACTACTACTACTACTACTACTACTACTACTACTACTACTACTGCTGCTGCTACTACTACTACTACTACTACTACTACTACTACTACTACTACTACTACTACTACTACTACTACTTTCAAATAGATTATACACTCAACTCAGACTAGTTTTAACTAACGTAGTGTATGGGTCTCACACAGCAGAAAGTGATCATTTCGACGACAACCCAGGGTTTAATATATTTAACATTTTGACTAACAAGTTTAATCTGTCGTTGGTGTTTGTAGTTTGGTATACTTTTATATTTCGAAGAAATATGAACAGCCAACCCTAGATCCACTGTTTGAGCATCAGACCCGTAGAATCAAATCGTCGATGGATGGTCTACAAAAGGACGTAAAATGCCCTTATTTATCTATCGCAACAGGTTGTAATTGATAACAACACATGTACCTGTACACATCACAATTACCTCCTATGAATACTCGTGTGTGATCTCCACCCCAAAACTTGATGTTGAATTCTCCGAGATTCTCCTATGAGAGTGGTTGTATTAGAAATAGTTGTTTCTCTGAATGAAAGTGTACACTTGAGTGTCGAAGACCAAACCAAACGACAGCACATTTTATTTCAGGTATTATTGAGATTGGCTTCTGTGGTTATCGTTTCTGCTAGTCTATTCTTAGTAAATATGTTATATAGATAGCTACAGTTAGACCACAAATATAACCGACACAAGTTGCAGTGTCAAACAGACAGTATAACGTTTCCTTCACTTAATTTGGTGGTTTTTGATGGAAGATAAGAGCTAATACTTTGAATTGTTGCTGACATACGTTTTATCAGTAGTGTTTGTAGATAATTATTCACAATTTGAAACATATTTAAACGCCCTAGAATAAGTGGGTTTGTAGAATTTGCCCAGCAGACGACCTTTGCTGTGCACACGTGTACATATCAGATTATATTTAGAAGAGACGGTCGTATGATACTTAATTTATTCGCCAAATTCTAAATTTGGAATTTACTGAATTGAAACGTTTATGCTCCTAAAACACAATTTATGAGGTGACGGTACGATCAAAGACATCCATGCCAATAGGACACGTGGTGACATGTTGTTGTCCTTATCAGAACAATCAAAAATATTTGCTTTGTAAAAGTTCTTTAAAAAAAACATAAATCAAATCGTGACAACAATGCCGTAAGTGATATTTTGAGTCATTAAAGCCAAATTTCAAATGGGGAAGAGATGGCGACTTTTCCACAATTCGTTATTATTTTCAAATAAAACAAAAATAGAACATTTAATTATAACTTAAAAACATATGTATTTACTGAGCAGAACAAATAAACACCACACCCAATTATCTAGATTACATACATTTACTTTTATTGGCACATTTCCCTGTCTGTTTATTAGGTTTTTCAGACACTTCTACAAAAACTCCCGATGTGATAATTACAGTAAATGTGTAATTTACATAAACATTAATTTGAACTCAGCACCATTTGGATGACATACCCTCATGTTACTCAGTCGGCTAACTTTGATGCCCCATGCTTGTTAAGCATAACGATAAATAAACGGGTACCTACAGCCTTCAATAAGTCACTCAAGCATTACCGTGACTGATGTACTTCGGTCAAGAACAAAGGCCAAGGCCACGTGGTTTTTTTTTCTGGTCAGATAAAATTATTAAAATATTATTGTAAGTTCATTTATACTATGTATAGTTCGTTCAGCATATCAGCTTGACATCAAAGAAGTCCAGTGAGGGCCTCCGCTACTGGTTCAAGTGATGCAGAAGGAACTGGTGTGTCCGGAGAAAACTATTGTGGTACTGGTGTGCTCAGTACCATGTATGGCGGCGCAATGGACAACGTCTTCATACTTCACTTGAACTGCTGCTACACTGAACATGTTTTACAATGCTTGTAACTGTTTACAAATTATGTTAGCGAAGAATGTCGAAAAATGTTATCTTAATACAGTGCCATTCAGGAATGAATATTTTTAACGAAGACTGCCGAAAAATGCCGAATGAATTGTTATCATAATATAGAGTCTTTGAACAATACAATATCTGTAACTGTTTTCAGTTTTCTGTTCGCGAAGTACGCCGAAAAATGCCGATTGGCTTGCTACTATGATACAATGTCATTGGGCAACGCGACATTTGTAACCGTTTACAAATTTTGTTTGCGAAGAATGCCGAAAAATACCGATTGACAATACACCATGACTCCAATACATGATGTTATGTGTGCGCAAGAAAAATGCTTTTCCTGAATGAAATGGCGTTGTTATTTTTCTACTTCATCAAATTTCATGATTCCACCTGACGGTTTAATTACAATCTCATGTATCGATTTAATTTTTCATTTTCAAAATAACATTAAGTGCGTGCTTCTGTATAGTAATATAGCACAACACAATTATAAACAACATATGGAACAACAATGGAGGCAAGTAAACCAACATATACTGAATTCGTAGCTCAGAATAATTGTAGAACTTTCAGACCATATTTAGGAGCCTGTTTAATGTAAACATTTGACTCATGTAGTGAAACTTAATCAAAATTGATTTTTGAACCAAAAATCTTTTCTAACAGCTTAATATTCCTCATATCACTATTTTATTGGTAGTAACTTTAAGCTAAAAACGATTTACAAACTAATACCGAAAATTTGTATTGCTAGCCAAATACATATACAAGCAAGATCGCCTGTAATTATCTATGCAACAACACGGGGTTATATAATGTATGCAATACTTCACTGAAAGACCCTTAGGCTAGGATTACGTAATTATATGCCCGTATGTTGTCCAAGTATAAATACCATTCATTAAACACACACACACACACACACACACACACACACACACACACACACACACACATATATATATACATACATGTGCACGCACGCACGCACGCACACACGCACATCCATACATCCATGTATACCTGTACATACATCCATGTATACCTGTACATACATACATACATACATACATACATACATACATACATACATACATCCATCCATCCATCCATCCATCCATGCATGCATGCATGCATGCATGCATGCATGCATGCATACATACATACATACATACATACATACATACATACATACATACATACATACATATTGAAAACATCGTGTTTGCCGACAACTGTATGGACTCAAGCATTGTACAACAATTTAACCGCCCAAAATCAACAGCTGATGCAACAAAAAAAACCCCAGTTTTTGCAAAGCAGGCTCCCCCTCCCACATACATTCATCCATCAGTGGATTTGTCTTTTTTTCCCTTCACACCCAATATACCCCTATCCACTGAATATTGATTTAAATATGCGTACTTGTTAATATCATTTAATAGAAATTTGAGAATTAATAAATAGCCGTACGTATTTCCACAATTTGTATTAATTTTTAAATATTCAATTATAAAAGCGTGGTGCCTGGATGAAACAGGTCGTTGCCTAGTAACGACCTGCTTATGTTGCTATGGGCACGGCCTAAAAGTAGGCTTGTATGTATAATCTATGTTATTGGATTATTTGTTTTACTACTTTATCAAACAATGAAAGAATTTGTTGATTTGCACTGTCATGATATCAGTATTACATGTGGTTTTGGTGGACATTTTATCAATTAATAGGCAACAAATATATTAAACATCAGAATATCTTTATTGTCCATGTTACTGATGGAATTTCATCTTTTGGTTACTCTGGCTTTGTGAAATAATCATATAATATATAATACTGTAACCATAGACCCTTCGTGTAGGGTCTATGCTGTAACATTAAAAACTGTCATATCAAACATTAACGGGATAGCACACATCTTTGACGGTTGTGGTATATAACTATTATAGCTCTTGATGCGGTCCCGCTCAATGTATTCCAAAACGTAGCGAGTTTAAGTTATAGTATCATTTCTAGTATACGGTTATTAGCCAGCTGTTCTATGATGACGTCATTGAACGGTATTACGATGGTTATCATGCGATATTTGAATTTTACATCTGCAAAAAACACTAATTAAGATAAATACAAGGCAAAGTAGCAAACAAACAATGTTTTGTAATTATATATGGCCAAATTTCGGGGGCGGGGGGGGGGGAGCTTTGTCAAATGGAGGGGGTTACCATCAGTGTTTATTTGGAACTAATATTCAGAGGGAATGAACTCGCCTGCGAGTAATAAATATAGTTTTGACTAATTAAAATGCAAATAGAACTTTGAACGTCACTAGTATATACCTGTGTTTTATTATATTATTCAGTCAATCAATTTCGGATGGTATCAATTTACAACATGACGTGTTTTAGGTGAAAGCTACATATAAATGTATATGAGAAAAAACATGCAATGACATGCAATTGACCTTGTGAACGGCACCATACAGGTGTTCACAAACATTTTGATAAAATTGTGACGTCTTTCATCACATGACTAAAATGACAACCGCGTCATCAATCGTAATCAGATATGATACGGAAATTAAAAGATGTGTATCTCTCTTTCATCTTGCCGTGTGCGAACTTTTCTATGTTCAATGCTTTTCAATCCAACATGCGCGTATGTAAAGTGATATTCTGCAGACCCCGTGTTCCACATTTTGTCCTATTTAATTAATTCATTTTGTGTTTAATGTAGTCTCCACCATAGTCTAGCACCACCCTTCAACGAATCAGATTTCTCTTTCGGTCTAGCTCAGTGAAGTGCTGACATGCATGATTCAACCAAAGCCGCACAGTTATTAACATCATGCCTTCATTAATTAATCTCATAATTCTACCCAATAAAGTAAGTTAGTGTTTATTGGGAGCAGTAACGTAATATCCAAATATTTGTCAGATCAGGGCACTATTTATACACTGTTTATATCATTCTAAGAGTTGGGGTTTACTCATTTGCATGAACAACCTTTGGTTATGATTGATTCAGTTTGACCAGATGGGGCTAGAGACCACGTTGGCATCCAGAATATATCTGCCTCGGAATACAAACTTATAAGTTTTGTTGATGCTATGTTCAATAAAAACCGAGCTTTTTCAAAAATTCAATTAAAGATAAAAATAGGAGTCATTGTGCTGTTTTCTAAAATAAGAGGTTAACAACGTACCAAAAGAAAGTCATTAATTATTAGAATCTAATATGGCTGCCAAATACTATTTTGATGCTATATATGGAGAGTAACGGATCTTCGCTTTCTTTCAAAAACAAGACGATGAACTTCAAGATTTCTTTATCATTTCCAGACGACCAGGATCATGCTGTCATGTCAAAGTCTAGAGAAATTTTGAGAACTTGGATTTTGAAAAGATATTCGACCCGGCCGAGGTGCATTTTTTATATATTATATTTTGTACTAAGGATGTAATTTGATAGTATTTTTCATTTCAAATCATTGCATTTCATTGAAATTACCACCGTGAGTCATGTGGCAACATGATGCTCAATATACAAAGCCAGAGTAACAGACGAACATATATCTAAGCAAATGGAATGAAGAGATATAGATTGATCTAAAATAAAAATCTGTCGTTATTCGTGTTTACAGAAAAAATGTAGTCTTGGTTATTATTGAGTGCAATTCCTGACACAGGGTTAATAATAAACGTGCTGGTACTATGATATATACAGAGATTACAGAGGGTTACACCTTAACTTGTCTGATTTAACCTTATGTGGTAGAAAGGTCACTTTATTGAAGGTCATACTAAGTTAATGTCTGGTTATTTACCTTAGTTCCCCATTCTGTGGCAGGTTAATACATTATACATTATACCTAGATTCCATTCAAAGTGACAGGAACGGACATGATAAAGAGTTATAGAAAACGAAGTGTTTCATTCCCATGCTTATAGCAGGAATGTGGTTGTTGTTGAATAGGTTTAATGTAACAATAATGCACGTCACAGACAACATTACATATGATGGTGTGTATAAAACAAACTTTTCTGTACAATAATTGAACGATTTACCTAATTACATGTAATACGAATGAGTCCTTGGCTACATGCGCAAGTTTATGTATATATACCTGTTTCGAAGCCTAAGTGTATGCCCTTTGTCTGTCTGTCTGTCTGTCTGTCTGTCTGTCTGTCTGTCTGTCTGTCTGTCTGTCTGTCTGTCTGCCTGCCTGCCTGTCTGTCTGTCTGTACACCATGTCTTATTTATAATGAAATATGTCTTACAAGCAAAATTTGTTACAGTCAGCTACACTGATGGAATCTGTCACTAAAACTAGAGTAATGGTGTCATGAATTTATGACACAGGTTTTGATTTGTTTGTCCGCAAATTGGTTCTTGGGTCGTATGTTCGACAGTTAACAATAATGATTGTAATCTAAAATCTACATTCAATCAACGTATTGAGCCAATACACAGCAGTTAATAGAAAGCCACACACATGCGCAATATGGTTACCTAGGTTACCAAGGCTAATAGGCAATAGAACAACACATTCGTTAACCTTAATGTCACTAATAGTAGAGCAAATGTTAGCACAGTTACTAGTAAGCATATATCTGCCACACAGGATATCTGTATTATAGGGGCAACTCATGAGGTTCATCACATTCGTGACTTAGAGGCAATGGACAGTCGTAGTATTCTGATGACAAGACGTGACGTTGCATTGACGATTACAGTACAAACGTGGTTGCTTTAGCATTTCAGTCATAGAACATGACATTTTTACACACTCAGCCAATTTGAAACCTGCATTAGTATTTGTTTGATCAGACAAACAACAATTAATTCTCTGGAAATTGTTAAAGTACCAATAATTAGACATTGTACATGTTAATTAAAGGTTGGCTGTATCCATGAGTAGTATAGTAACAGGGTTAAATCGCGATTGCATTTGTGTGTTGATTTTAGGGTGTGGACCCAAAAGTCGATTTGGTCGGATTTATTGCACCAAACTCTGTATACAGCTACACACATGTATTTTATCATCATCATCATCATTATTATTATCACTTTATATCAGATTATAGAAAATAATCCATAGCAAAACAAACAACAGACAAAATACATTAAAATAGACGCTTACTAAAATACGCCACAGAGCACTGTGTGTTAACACCGACAGAGATAAAACAGCAACCACAAACGGGTTACTTGAGAGATGCAATCTGCACCAGAGATTATTTCCTAATGATTTCATCAAAGGTTAAAATTAAAAAGTTGACAAACATTGCGCTATTGCTCTGAATAAAAGAATGTTTAAAACCTGATAATTTACGGAAAACCTCGGAATAAGCTCTCCTGGCTGTATTAAAAGTATTTATAGAGAAAATACTCCACAAATAAGAAACAATAAGGAATATCAGAACATACAGAAAACAAGTTGATTTACCAACACTTCATTCAATACTGTTCATGGTTTACAATATTACGAGTAAGTCAGTACATAGCAAAGTAGTTTTAAAAAAAATGTTTCTGGTGCAGCTAGTGCACCTTTGAAGTCAAAATAAACATTTAAACAAGGTGGTGGCATACATAGTTGGGATATAGAAGCAGACAAGTAACCGCACTGTTTATCAATAGGAAAGTAAACAAGTGAAGTCATTAAAATCATCAAACCCACTTATAATTGTTTTCAGCAGAAGCCTGTTTCTAATGCACTGTAAATGAATATGCAATGCTTATAACTTTTCAGTGTGATTAGGTAGAGGATCCTACTGTGTGTGTGGCGTCTTTGTTAACGTTATTGTTAGTCTCGAGTTGAAAAATGTGGATGTTTATGTTATAACACCATGAAATGCCAAATCTAAAGCAACCCCGTATGTACTATTGGTATTACCGACCTTAGAAATCATAGCCCATGATGTCACAATAGAAAGATGAAAATATCGTCCATTTTTATTTACATAAATGAAGTTCATGACATTTACGAAAAGGTCGCTCACGATTTTGGTTTTGCATATGAACCAGGTATGTGGACATACTTAATATTGACATATCATAGCATGAACAAAGAAAAAACTTCATGACATTCGCAATATTGTAATGAATTTGGGACTCAAAACTGGGAGGTAATGATGAATGTTTTCAACTATTTATAACGTGATGCTAACTATGACAAGTGCAATTGACACACATACTAAGTAGGCAGTGTATATGCAAATGAATACCACTCAGATATCATGCGTAATAAATCATAGGATGTGATACTAATTTTAGAAGAATGACTATTTTTATAACTCTTTTCGAAACACAAGGTCAAATTAATAAAAATAATGATATAAATGTTCGTGTCCCAATAGTCAGGTCAGATATGAAATAACATCTATCTATCTGTCTATCTATCTATCTATCTATCTATCTATCTATCTATCTATCTATCTATCTATCTATCTATCTATCTATCTATCTATCTATCTATCTATCTATCTATCTATCTATCTATCTATCTATCTATCTATCTATCTATCTATCTATTTATCGATCTATCTATCTGTCTGTATATCTATCTATCTATCTATCTATCTATCTATCTATCTATCTATCTATCTATCTATCTATCTATCTATCTATCTATCTATCTATCTATCTGTCTATCTATCTATCTATCTCTCTATCTATCTATTTATCTATCTATCTATCTATCCAGCCATCGATCCATCCATAAATCTATCCATCTACCCACCCACCCACCCAATCACCCTTTTTATGTATGTATGTATGTATGTATGTATGTATGTATGTATGTATGTATGTATGTATGTATGTATGTCCGAGTCTGTCTGTATGTCTGTCTTTATGTCTGTCTGCAGGTAGGTAGATAAGTAGGTAGAGTGTTTGGATAGATGTTACCAAATTGTTGCGTTGTCCAGGTGAAGGTATAAGTACAATGACGTCATAACATTAACACGTTGGATAGAAAATTTTGTTGATAATTATAACAACACGTAGGATGACTAAATCATTGAATGTTACATAAATGTCTTTTTGTTGAAGTCAGACGAACGATAAGACAACTCAAATTCAAAAGTGATTTTTTAGTCACAATTGCAAAAAAAATGATTTGCAGAAAGGGACTCGACGATCAAAGATAAGATAAGGCAATCTATGCAGAGATTTGGTTCCATACAGGCTTATCGTTTCAACGAGTGGTGGCAGCTGTATACATCTGTGGCATCATATTGATCAGGATTACATGACTGACATACAGAACACGCTCCATCTGTCACGCTATGACCAGGGGCCTCAAAGTTAGATGACCCGAATAGAACTTCGTACATCAGTGACTGACCTCCATGATCCGTCGTTTTTGTTAGGGAATTTGGATTTGCAAATTACTCTTTTATCCGCTTCTGAGAGAGTCGTCCGTAAGATGAGGAAGTATTTTATTTTGATGAGCTAGCGCTGCTTAAGTTCCATGTTTATGCTTGTTAAAATGTAGATTAGGCGTGATTTAGTGATTTTCAAACACAAGAAAAATAAAATAGTATAAAATAACGTTTCTGAGTTAGGTGTTGATCGTGAAATGTCAACAAATTCTTGCATTTGTGCTCGATATTTCAATTACACAATTATTTCAATTTAAAAAGAAAATTCAAAGTTAAATAGCGTCACATAGTCATGTCTGGGTGACAGGCTTGTTTGTGTAAACTATGCTTCAGGTCACGACTACTATGTATTATAAAGCTCTAGCCAATCCCATGCTCCAACCAATACTTTGAATTTGCTTTACTTGCACGACGGCAGAGTTCGCAAAGGTCTGGTTTAAATCATTTCAATTTCTACTCGGATGCAAAGTTTTGTTTTAGCGTACCTAGTTACTGGCTGTTTTTTTTTTCATAACGTGAGACCCCGACGCGAGTGGATGAATCAGACGACTTGCCGATTCGGGAAATAACTACTTCGATATTTTAACACAGTACCTATGAAATAATAGGATAATCCGTTTGTTAATATGGCTCTTGCAAACGAGTGTTGAAGTGAATACACTATTCACCACACGTTACACACACTTGTACCAATTGCATTTAATATAACCTTGCTCCATATTCCATACAATGACTCGATGATAAGCTAGGGTCCTAAAGGTGGTTGACATTCGATTCAATTCTGTTCACGCAAATCCCTTTTTCCATGTTTTTTTGTATGATTGAATATGAGTGGAAAACCTATTGGTAACAATTTGTGTTAATTACCCCGTTTGATATTTCTATTAAAGAGGGGAAAATATTCCGAAACTGTCATTTTCAGTGTCCTGTTTGCAAGAACCTGACGTATTGTGATAATCATAGTGTTTGACCACACACATTAAAGTGCTCTTATGAACTCAATCTAGTATCAAAGCAAGAATCCCCACAGGACATCAAAACACATTAATTGTGTCAACATAACCAGATACTGACATGTTCATTATCAACAGAGATTATTTAATTTGAAACATGTAGCACTAATTGTATATCTTAGTTTTTTTATAGGAGTCGATTTGTTTTGATGTCCTGTGGTGCCATTACTTTGATATCAAATTTTATTGAGGTCCCTAGTGGTAAGTACACCACAGCAAGGTTTAAACACAACAATTGATACAATGCGTCTAGTTATATCAATTTAAAATTACTCAACCGTGGCAAAATATCAGTCATTTATCACCAATACCAGCAATTATGATAATTACTAATTATCAAATTTCTGTCATAAACTCTAAAAATCATCATAAAAGTCATATTATCAGCTGTGACCAAGCTTGCTAGTATAGAAATAATATATTTTTAATTCTACATCAAACTGATGAAAAGCACTTTATTTACCAGACTGGTAATTTGGAATCACAAACAAGCGAATATGTTTGGTATTGATGTGCTACCATTCACAATCAATAGAAATTTTCAAATCCATACAATCAATCATGTTTCCATTTATAGTTACACCAGGTCAAGTACGCATTACATTTTTTGTACATACCATATTGACTTATCATTTCAGTTACGCTATGCAACTGTTACTACCAAACCAGAAATACTTAACAGTTTCAATCAGACGGCATGTTTTTTTTTTACATTTCACACAACATTTTTTTGATTGTGTGAATTGATAAATATCAAACACTTTATTTTGACATCCAGAACAAAGGGAAATAAATTGTATTAATATATATCTTTCATTTGCAACGGACATTTTACAAGTGCAATAATAAATCATTCCATAAATACTAGTTATGTAGGGCAGGGTACACATCGATCATTCATGATAAGTCAATCACATCTCAATGTGTCATTGACCTTTGGAAATTCAGATTCCTTTGGTGGAAATTCAGTGATTCATTCACCATACCTGATCCGACCAGTGCGCATCGTACACTTTTCACACTGTATTTTTTTTTGTCCTTGACCTTTGGAAATTCAGCTTCCTTTAGTGGAAATTTATGATGCACTGTACAATATCTTACCCACAGTTGATTAGTATGTTTGGAGGTGCCTTATTTTCTAACTTCCTTAATAACCAATACTTCTTATCATTTTAAGTATAAACTTATGTTTAAATAATATGTAACAAAAGTATGCTTAAGAATCAAACAGTAACTTCGAAATCCTTAAACGAAATTCACTGACAATTAAATTAAACACGGTCGTTTAATGAAACACTTTTCATTGTCAAAGTATCTTGTACATAGATGAAATTTGGCTGACTCCGAGGATGTAATGTCCGACAGTACAAATCAGACGGTTGAGGGTAAAACAATATACTGTGCACTGGTTCAGCAAGCGTAGGTGATAAGTGTGTGTGTAAGTAATTTATTATATAAATACTATAACTAGGTTTGTTGCACAACGAATTTCACTTTATTTTAACATTCTGTGTTATTACAAAGAAGGTTACTTTAAAACACAATAAAATACATATATTTTTATAAAAGTATTTGAAGTTTTTAAGTGACGTTGGTTTCCAACAAGTTACGCTTGATTTACATATCTGATCTTCGTAATTTACCATTCAGTTTTTATTTTATCACATAACTAACATTGTAAGGTACGCAGGTGATGGTATTTCTAAACCATGAAATCGTTTCCCATGTTATCGACGCCATAAAACCCCATGTTTAGGGTTTCTTGCGTTAAAAAGTGACCCATAGGGAGAAAACCTTTCAATGTGAGTGTTCCTCCACGCCCCGCGTACCCCTTCTAACAGAACACAAAACTGACATACATGGTACTTTGTAAAATAGCATCTATTTTTTTCGTACTACATCAATCTCTCTACGACAATTGGACGGAGTATGATTAAGAGTATTATCTGATAATTCGAGGCTGATTCATAAGTGGAAGATTTTATTTTTTGTTACTTGGCCTGGAATTTGATAATAAATAGAAACAATACAAGAATGAGTACATAAATTATACATTGTATATACAATATATTTAAGGTTTCAAAGACTTTGAAACCACTGTCAATGTTGACTAGAGTCACCTGTGATCAGAACGTTGTTTTATTTATCAGTGGTGGACAATTAGAACTGACTTTGAAGGTGTCAGCATACCTTGACCTTTTCATCTTTAAGACATTGTCAAACTATGTATGCATAAATTGGCTCAAAGACACACGCGACCACATGACATTCCTGTTTACCACAAGCAAGCAAGCAAGCAAACGTACGGGCGTTTTTTCGGGGGTTGTATTTTCATACCGATTGCATCCTATTTTTTAATTTTGCGTTAATGGCTTGTATATGTAAGAGAATTGCTATATGTAATATAAGGGGAAGATTTTCCGGAGATTACAAAATTGTCCACCACTGATAAAATGACATTTGGACCAGTCATTTATAATTAACAATGACAATGGTTATACTGTATACTATACTGAGTACTAAAAACCGTCTCAACACTCACCTACGAACATATTTGCTATTCTATAGTATATTTTTAACACATTTCTTTGTTGACAAGAATATGAGAATATGCATATTTCGGTGGACTCTGTAAAAGGTGTTTAAGAGTTTACCAAAAATATTTCCAAATCTTATAGTTCGGTCAAAGCCTTTTTGCCAGGTGTTTCAATACACAATAATAACATAAAGAACTGAATTATAGATAATATATATTAAATCATTTGTCGAATCATTGTCTCTGCTTTGGTTGTCTGAAAACTGGAAAGATGCGACATTTGGCTAATTCTAGAAATAGGCCATTCCAGACTGCAAACAGGAAATTGAGAATACAGCGCCCTCGCTCAGATTGGGGTATCATCACCTCATAGTATCGTTTCCTAAAGAGCTTTGTCCCTTGGTATTCTGTAGAATTCTAAATCATAAGAAGTGTTTTCGTATTGTTCCGACATCGAGGAAAGCAGCAGTGTTCTATGATTGACTGAGTAACCTATACCATGTACACCTCCAAGGTACACTCAGACAGGAAGTAATGCGTCACCATGGCAAATTTTGGAAAGGCCTATTGGACAGGTAGGGATTTCTAGTTACAATTAGAAAAGTAATGAATTCAGTTATTAGCAGGTGCATGTCAAAGGTCATCCATACAAGTGTATTTCGTCAAGGCTATCAATGATATGTGGTGGTGTCACAGCCAGAGCACCTCAGAGTATGCAAGATATTGCAACTCTATTGTCACCTACACGTAGGAGAATAAATTATACAAACTACCAGTCATGCAGTGGGAAACTCTGAAAGAAAAAAGAAACAACGTATAAGTAAAAATGATGTAGCCCAACCTTTGAAACAGGATGATCTTATTTATTAAAACAATCATGATTGAAAGGCATTACCCATAGTTTTACTCCATAAACAGGAAAGGATTTATTTTCGGATTGTAGGAGCCTGTTCACTGCACTTTTTACATCGTTTGCTGACATACCTCAGCTCGTAGCACTCGTAGCCAAACGAGTGCAGAGGCTACGAGTGCAGAATAGCTAACGGTGTAACTCAAAAAGGCAGTGAACAGGCTATGATTGTAAGCTCATTTTTCCTAAGAAGCACGTTGCAAACTTTTTGGGGGAATGCCATAGTACATTTCACCTTATACCACTATACTGATCTGAAATTTCACCAAATCGATAGTAAATATGACTTGTTTTTCTGTTATTTCTTTGAATACCCGTACATTATCTCTTTTCAGTCGCACGTTTACAGACGTCTTCACAAAGTTATACACAGATAAACAGATATAGGATTAACATGTGTCTGAACAAAAATAGTTCCATCGTATGAGATCTCATAGTCTCGAAATTATTACGTCCTATAGGATTGTTTTTCTATGTTTTTCTACACCTTTTTTTTCTCGAAATTATGGATATAGTACAATGTAGCTGTCACTCCGACATATTTGGAGGGTGGGAGTAACTTACAATGGCAATTCCAGCTACATCGCGATCTCGGAATTTTACTTATCCGTACGATTTAAGAAATAAATGTAATTTGCATATCTATGATACCTACTCTACGATCGTCAAATGTCATAGACTACCTGGTTATCATCTGCAGCACCTGGTAACACTGACTGCACCTGGTGAAACGGGAATAAAAACAAATTATATGGTATATACAAAACTATCTTATATATTTGAACGCGTAGAGGGTAATTTTTAGAGAAAAAATGAAGGGAGAGTTTTTTTTTTTGTTTTTTTTTTTAATTTTCAGGGAAGGGTCATGACATTTTAAGCAACAGTTTGCTTTTAAATCCCCTGTAATTACTGAAGGTTGTAAACGCTCATATCGGGGTTGTCAGTAGACTAGTGACTATACCCGTGGTAGTTTTCTATTTTTCCTATTCTCTCTCTCTCTCTCTCTCTCTCTCTCTCTCTCTCTCTCTCTCTCTCTCTCTCTCTCTCTCTCTCTCTCTCTCTCTCTCTCTCTCTCTCTCTCTCTCTCTCTCTCCCTCTCTGTCTCTCTCTGTCTCTCTCTCTCTGTCTCTCTCTGTCTCTCTCTCTCTCTCTCTCTCTCTCTCTCTCTCTCTCTCTCTCTCTCTCTCTCTGTCTCTCTCTCTTTCCCTCTCTCTCTCTATCTCTCTCTCCGCTCCACGTACACTCAAACGGGAATGAATACAGTAGAGTTTGAAGCATTTAGATTTCACAAATAGGAGTAACTCACGCTTGATGCTGTGCTGCATCTACCCAATTGTTGAATACTATCAATACGACTATGAGTTACATATCGTTCCACATCCATGGGGTAAATGTCTGTCTCTTCCTCGATAACTATATCACCATCTGAGACAGAAGAGATAATATGTAGTTAGCTAACTCAACAGTTTAAAGTGGCACAAGCTGAGTTTATAAGCTTTGTACTCAAGTTACAATACTTAAATAAAACCACATTCCAGTATAATGTTAATGTCGATACATGTCTTCTATAACATCATCATTTTCTTCTGGCATTGTTAGAATAGTTGGTTGCATAGTAAAGATTTCCTGAGCAATTTTTCATACGTATCTGTATGATAAGTTACGTCAATGGATCGAGTTATATCTTAATACCAGGTTTGAGTTCAGTCAATGCAAGTGTGCTTTAGCGTGCTTCAGTAAATACAATACTACGAGTACCTTTTAAATATGCAAAAACTACTCGCAGTTTCTAATTGGTTTCTGCGTTGTCCCAGATCTAGCAGACAGAACCACTGAACAGTAACTTGAAACGGGCCGTAACTTCTTATGTTTCAGCGTGATTACAACGCCCATGCGCCATCTACGACCTATTCCAACGGTAACGTTAGCCGCCCTCAACGTTGGAATATGAGGTAATGAAATTTTGTGACGTGTAAAAGTTGTACTTGAACTTACTTGATAGTGAGCTTTGCACACTCTTTCTGCAAGGTGTAGCATGGTTAAAACTTGATGTTGATGTTATGCGTGTCTTCATGGTATCACCGGATAAACCAGTTCTATCAAATGTTCGAGAATGCTACAATGTATGAACGAAAATGAAACAAAATATTAACTTTAACTTTAGTGGTTACCATATTTTATCAATATTTATTGTGTGAGTGAGAATGCCCCTTTTTACGTTATAAAAGAAAATGTTAATCTTTATAAGTACAAAATGATTTCGCAAATTCTCTTGAGTCTGTGTCTTCATATATATATATATATATATATATATATATATATATATATATATATATATATATATATATATATATATATATATATATATATATATATATAACTCGGTGAGTATCAATCTGTTAAGACAGTGCTCTATACCGCAGTGGCAGAGCGTAATAGTTTTGGTAGTACTGGAACTCTTTCTTGGTTGTAACTCGGAGTTTCACGCATAGTGCGATCATCTGATGATCGCACTATGCGTGAAACTCCGAGTTACAACCAAGAAAGAGTTCCAGTACTACCAAAACTATATATATATATATATATATATATATATATATATATATATAGTTCTGGTAGTACTGGAACTACCAAACCTGAAAGACTTTCAATTATTCAGCACGATCTCATACAATGTTTTTGCTACGAATCACTTAAACTAAATACAAGCACTGATAACATACATGTACATGAAATGTTCTATTTTATCTCACTGTGAACACAAATACAGGGTTTTGTGTTTGAATCTTCATTGTTTCATCTGACAGTGATGTTGATTTTTGTTCACGGTGAGATAAAATGTATCATTGTATATGCTTGCTCGCTATCAGTGTCTGTATTTGTTGAAAAATATTGTGACAGACTCAATAACATCTTGCTGCCTAATTGAATCTCTAAGGTCACTCTGGTTTAGTATTACGTACAAATACTAGAAATGATTATCGCATGCCATGGTTGGGTCAGGGGTCACGTGGGATGTAGTGAATGATATTGTACTATTTGAAATAAAGCAAATGTACATTTGTCTACAGAAAAATCATCCTCAGTTTTTTACAGGCATTTACCTTGGAAAATCGTTACACATTTATGGACTTAAAGAGTTTATATAATGTATCAGTATCGTTGGAACATGCAGCAGAATCATTTCGTCTGATAGCTGACTGACAGCAGGGAAAATAGTATTTTGTAACAAGACTCACCGAACCTCCAGAGGTTGTAACTATTTCACCTTTCTCTAAGGCTCGTTTCTCCATCTTCCTTTTGAAAGACAGACGTACCTAGTGTTGACAAACCGTAAGTAAAATATTTTTTTTAATTAACATACAAAAAATGTGAAAACGACTCTCGTTTTTTTTATCATGGGCGGCTGAAAAGTGAAAAATACTGAGCTGCCAAGTCCTAGAATTATACAACGTATAATACCTTGCCTCTCTGTGTTTCCTTGATATAATATTCGACCCAAAAGGCCACGGCATGAAATGTAGCTACAGAAAACATTACACTGCTATCTCAGATAGGAAATGCAATTCTTTCGTTTGTTTTATAGAGAACACAATTCTGATTAAAGTTCATTTGAATTTAAAGATTACTTGTAATAAGCAAAGCTGGATCCTGGGAACTGATAGGACAGAGGTTGCTATAGGAAGGATTTAATCTTATGAGCCTTCAGGAACTGACGTGGATTGTATGCTCCCCAGGGAGTTGTGGAAGCATATTGGGTCGTTATGTCCTGGTAATAATTGAAATGTGTTTTGAGCACAATGTGGTATTTAAGGGCTATATAAAAATCACATTACTATGTTTATTTGACAATGTGTGTCTTTTACCTCCGAATTAAATATTCCTTGGAACATAAATACAAATAATCCCTGAAGTGAGTTGAAAACGGCGAAAAAGTACTGGAACACGATAGAATTATCATCGACTGCAAACAATCCAAATAACCACGTGATTCCAAGAATTGGTAGGAGAAACAAAGAACTTTTGACAGCAGTTCTGAAAAATTAAAGACCAATGTGTCTTATTAAGAAATTAGAATAAACTCTATTGACCCTAATGGCCAGCCTATATAGCTAACGTGAAGACTCATGATTAGTAATTCGATGGCCAAGAAAACAGAAATTAATTCATGTGTTAGGAGAGCAGGATATGAGTTGAATTTAAAATGATTACCAATTATCATAAAATATATCATTACACTCCTATCAGTTTTGAATGCACTGACATATTATCTATTAAGATAATCGATACAACTTATTCATTGGAAACCTAAGATTTGAAATCAATCACATCTATATCACAAACATTTACAATACGTCATTAGTGGTCGACATCACTTTCTCGAATGATCAGCAATTACTTGTCATACCTTCCTTTACATCTGTAAAACTTATCTTTAAATTTTTGAACTGAGTCATCTTATATTTGACTTTAGACTTGGAAAAGGACGCCCTCAATATGAGCAATACACTTACCTTACGTAGGCACTTTCTTTCTTTCTTTCCGTTGACGTCATAGTAGATACAATCACAATTCGAAGGACCATTATCAAGACAATAATGTTAACCTACAAGCAAACAAAAACAAACAAACAAACAAACAAGTAAGCAAACAAATAGGTTAACAGTGTCATTCTTTTGTAAATTAATCTAATAACATAGCTGGCTGAACTACTACAATCAAGAAGTCAGTAATATGTTAATGTGACTCACGAGTAAGACTAGGAGAGCCGGTCCAACAAATGCCCATATTTGACCACTCTTCATATCCAACCAACATCTGTAAATACCATTACAACGCATTAAGTGACGTCATTTGTGTTTGTGTATTTCAGAAATTATTAATATTAGTTTGTTGTGCGTTAAACATAGCAGTGTACGAGTTATTAAAGATCTAAAAAATTGGTTTTGCAAGATAAATGAAATGTTTTAGTGGTCAAAACATAATATTATGAATATCTTAAAATGAAGTGATACTCAATATCTTGCAAGGGCAAGGCACAGCTAGTATGACCAACTGTGTACAGCATTATAAAAACATTCCTCTCGTTTTTACGGTCAGTAGCCGTTTGCCAATTAAGTTATCTAAATTAGACAACAACTTCCATATGTCCATATTGCTTACTATTGTGGTGATATAGACACTTTTGCTAGCGGCGATACTCAATTGAAAAGAGAAATAAGCGTGTAGATGACGTGTATCCTCACCCAGTGAGAGTGCCGTATCCATTTGGGTTGACGGCTGCTGCTATGGTAACTATAACAGCGGGAACGCCCCACCCAAAGAGCAAATAACATTTGATCTTGCTGCTTTCCGTTCCAAACACTATGACAACCTTACTGTACAGATGTACGCCCTCCATCAACATCCAAGTGAAGACGGAAAGAAACGAGAAATGTAATAGAATTGCCACCGTCATACAAGCGACCTGTGTGATAATAGAATGTTATACAATATAAGTAATGACTTATCACCCCCCCTAAAAAAAACATAAATAAAAAATAAAAAAATCTAATAGCTTCATACTTTTGTTTCTTATAGAGCTTCACGTGTACATGTACTCTCATCCAAGGTAAGCAACTGCCACTGATTTGAATGTTAGTCCCTGTTTGAAGCAAGGGATGGGGGTGGGGTGGCGGTAGGGGTGGGGTGGTTGGTGGTGGGGTGGGGTATACCAAGATACACCACGTATGCACGAGTAGCAAGTCCAAAGGAATACATATATCGTGTACATGTGTGCAAACTAGTATTGCCAAGACTTTTGTTTTTTTAAAGTGCTACCAAAATTAAGAGATTATAGAGTTTCAATTCGATCGCACTAATATTTTGCACGTTTTGCACCAGATATTTGTTACGAATTAAACAAACAAAATACAGGCCCTGATCGCTGTTTTATCCGAAAGTGATGTATAAAATGTAACATTTCATATGAGTGAGCATCCGTGTGTTTTTTTTTGTTTTTTTTTGTAATTTGTTAAAAGCACTGCCTGAGACATAAAAAATCCAGTACCGTCTAATTGAAACTCTAAATTACTCTCCCTTAACTCTAGTAATGGCAATTAGTTGCTCTAGGTGGCATGCAAAATACCTTATAGGGAGATATAGCAAGGACAATAGGTATTAAGCTGAATTTTGAAAGTTTGAAGTAAGGATTCAACTTCAACTCACTGTTTTTGGCAATTTTGTAGGTAAGGCTAAATAAACAAAACCTACCTTGTAAGTTGTGGCAGACACACCAGAAAGGAACACAGTCTGTGCAATGATAAGTGCAATAATTAGATTAAAATGTATTATATTATGGTCCGTTTTCAGCGTCCTGATGGAATAAAAAATGCAAGAAATGAATATTTAATTCTCGGTTTCAAATATATTTGCTTTATATCTGATCTGAATATACCAAATTTTGCATGGACCTCTTCAGAATTCAATACGTACGTATGAACTGGAAGTCAAACATTTGATCACATTAAAATGGCAAATTAGACATTTCACAAAGTAAGGATATTATGATAATTTACAGTCGTATATAAAATACACGAAATATATAGTAAAGGTGTAAAGTCTTGGAATCCAAACCTTGTTAGTAATATTATCACACCTTTTTCGCATCATTTTACCCACAAGACGATTATGACACAACACGTACATACATCATGCTCACATTGTCTATCTTTTCTTTAAAAAGTTACTTTCTGATAATCACGTCACGTTTATCAATAGAAAAACAAAGACAAACCTATTGTGACTTTCATCAATATATTCGTGACTTTGCATATTTTTACAACTGAAAATATGCATGTCTTTCAATCTTGGAATGTGTTGTCACGAAATATATGCCTTATGAAAAAAATATACTCGCCACGCCATAGTACAAAAGGTCCACAGGCTAGCAATAAATTTATCGAACAGTATATTTTGGTCAAATGATTTTTCTTGTAATACACGTATTACATTTTTGCAAACTGATTTGATGACACAAAGGGGGACGTGTTGTACTTAATGTGATTAGTTTTCGACAGTGCGATTATAAGCAATGAACAGATCTACATAGTGCAAGAGACGTGTGAAACAAGCAGTATTTGCATGCTTGTGTGTCTGTATGTGTTATAAAAAAAGTCAGAGGTTAGCTGTTCATATTCATTCAACTCATACATCATTCCTGGCAATAACTGTAACGTTTCACTTCTGGTCCAAACTGCAGCAATTTGTTTGAAATTTTCAGATATTCGCACACGTTTCACAAAAGCACGTCCTTTCCTTCTATATGTTGAACATACCGCTAAAATAGTGGCACATTAACTAGTGTCATTTAGACAAAATGTAGCAAGTAACATTATTCATTCAATCTTGCTATCTTAAAGTACAGTATGTTGTAATTGGTTTCTACGTGGTTGTGTCAAACAGAGTCATTGAACAGTAACGTGCCACGCGCTGTAGTCTTAGTTCATAGTCACTGTCCTTCCTCAGATCGGAGACACGGAGAATTGATTTAGAATTGCAAGAAATGGCAACACTTACTCTAACCATAGAAACATAATCACAGTAGCAACCAATGAAACTAATGATACTGTACAGCCAATCATGGTGATAATCTCTAGAGCTTTGACGTGGGTCTCAGATACCTGTGGTATGTGAACAAATATGGAAGATTATAGATTGTAAAGACAATAAATATGTATTGGATTTCTTTGTAGAGAAAGTACCACATGACAAAAAAATGGAAAAAGCTGAACGCTGTCACGTTTGTTTCTTACTTATACTAAATAGCAGTATTTGTCGTTCCTAATATGATGAATACTCAACTGTGCACGTGACATAGTTAGAAATTAAACCCCAGGCATGTTTAGAAGAGGACCCAACGACTGGAGTTGAAGGCTACTAAGGGTTAATTCAAGAATTTAGTTTTAGTACAAGGTTAAAGATTATTTGTGATTTTCAGTTCACGGTATGTTTTGTACTGACACATCGGGATCATGTCTAGATCTACTATGCAAATGAAGTTACCTTATCATTTCACTTTATGTGACATGTCATTTCTTACACGTACTCAGATAACTACAACACTGCAAAATGAGCAATTACAGAGGTACTGTGTACAGTTGGGATGAAGACACAGTTAAGTACTTTTGTTGCTTATCAATAGAAGAGACTAGGAAACAGTTGAAACTATAACAATGACCTAGTTCATATGTAACCATTTCTACAATTAATAGCCTGTCTCTACCGCACTTCACAAGAATAGCAATGCTGGTAACTTTTCAGCGGGACTGTGCCAAGAGTCCTACTATATGTATGGTGTCTCTGTTATTGTTAGTCTAGAGTTGACATGTGTTTATTTTTATGCAAAACACATACGTGAAATGCCAAGGTACTAGTAACTCCAACTGCACTGTAATATTTACCTTTAATAAATTCAATTTTTCGTACATTGAAAGATGTCTTGAACAAATTGTTAGAATTCAGGACCTGAAATGGCTGAAGTAGGTGAGTTCTAATTCCATAGAGCTGTTTATTTCCGACGTATCATCAGTGTTAGAGTTTGCAGACTACACACTCTGACATATTCATTACGAAAACACATCAATGGCGCCAAGAAATTGCCATGGCATCAGAATGTAACAAATATGATATTTTACGACGGGTAAATAATTTATGACCATAATCTCAACTGAATGTATGACTATCAATATGTTGATATTTAATGATGGCATATATCTTTGTTTTAATTATTGTCACTAAAAGTCTCATTTTAAGTAGAAAATACAAAAAACATGATTTTTATGTTTAAATTTGTTCACATTACTTTGACAATAGCAAGATGTTTTCCATTTGCTATATTTCCAAGTACCTGCAAGTTTTTATGTTTGAAAGTTATTAAAATTACTTTGACAATATAATGTTGTTTTTTTAATTTGCTATATTTCTGATTACATGCAATACCTATAAACAGTTGCCTATAAACTATTGTCATGATCATAACGAAGCATAGACTAATGATACATTAATGTTGCTTTACAGCAGGCTCCAGAACCTGTCGTAAGCTATCAATCCTGTACGACTACGTGAACAGACTAATCAAAAATTCAATTCCATAGAACAATATTTACTTATTTCGATTACCGTGAAGTTTCGCAGTCAACTTCTACTACAAATGTTGTCTCTGTCAATTCAAATTGTAATGACTTTTTTAAATTCTGACGTCACAGGAAAATTTTAGATTGGTGTATCGTTTGATGGCAAAGAACCGCCGATGCTGGTTTGACGTTTATTCAAAAATGCGCGCGATCAACCGATAACATGTAATTAGGACGTGTCTTTTATCTGAGGAAGTTTGGGAGATTTTTTGAAGAACATTGTCGTCAGACAAATTACTGAAATTCTGAAGTTGGACACGATATATTCTGTTAACTTATCATTATGAATACTGCTTGTATAAAGTGCATCAGCGCTTTCGTTGAGAAGGTCCCCTGCTTTGACTCTTCCGTCAGATCAATATGGAAATTAGATTTAGGACTTGTTGGTAATAATGTTATTTTAGAACAGCCTTCCCTTGCGAGTATCATGCTGGTTTACTTCCGCTGCAAAAGTGAGTTTTTAGATTCGGTTAAACATGTTTTTCATGTCTTCAATTGACTTACCTGTTAACAAGTATGACACTAAGGTTCTACAAATTTGATCAAGGGTAATTGTGTTACTACGCTCTAAATAGTATTCGGAATTACATGTCTCTCTGTAACAAACCTGGTAATGACAAACAGTATCTCACATGAACAGACTTTCCAAGCTGTCAGTTTTCACAATGTTTCGGTTGGCAAATGTGATAAACAACCCAACAGACTTAAATTTTCAAGGCTTTCTTGAAATTACTACACACTTCATTTATTCTTGCAGACACTCAATCTTTTTTTTGTATCGGAGTAGTGGTTTCATTTATTACGCACAATTTGACATATCTGTAGCTAACTAATCGCGTATACGTAGATCTTTGACTGATTTTCCGCGTATTTATGTTGTCTGCCAGATAAGCAAACCCAAACTATACTTTTAATTGATGGTCACCAACTTTAGAACGACAATTTTCTTTAAGGGTGAGTCAACGTAAATCAAAAGGACAAGGGCGTATTCTTTGAATCTGACAGGGGGGGGTCATTTTGTAGAGAAAGGAAATTGAAGGTTGGTCACTTTTTCAATGGAGTAGATGGAGGGTCACCGAATATGCCACAGATCAGGCTTGATTCCCCCTCCCCCTGTAATCACTGAGCTCCCTTATAAGACAACACGAGACTAATGATAATGGAGAGCTTAAATTTGACTTACAGAAAACTCTCTGACTTGCATCAAGACTGCGAAGTTTGTAGTGTGGTTGCAATTGCACTGAGTTTGATCGTTTGTAGATGCTGTATTATCTACCACGCATCCAGTCTGACTCCATTGTCTAGAAAAAAAAGGCAAACCATTGAGTCATACCACGATTAATATAAAAAAATGCATATACCAAAACCATGATAATAATGTAATACTACATAGCCATATATTAAAGGCAACTACATCACATTACGCGGAGGTTGTAACAACAGTTTGTTACATTAAACTGTCATGCTATATCAACTCTGTGTGAATATGTATTGATGAATATTTTGCAAGAGACAGATAGGAGGTAAAACGTAACAATGATTATTTTCAAAATAAAAGTTTGTGCTTGCAAACCCGCAGCTTGATATAACATCGTCTCGCATGACAATTTAACTGATGTTCTACTATATCACAGCACATCACATCATTTTAATATCATATCACAGCATATGTGAATTCTGACAATAACTTCTAATATTTTACTAAGCTATATACGTATATTTAAATGTGTGAAAAAACCTCCAATCTGACCTTTCTGTAATCTTAAATTTCACACTTTATATATACATGCCTGCACATCTTGAATTGCACTCATTAGATGAATCAGAATTGTTTTACTAGGCGATACATTTTTTATTTCAAATTCCCCTACTTCAAAAGTGCTGTTAAATGGCAATGGCTCACGGGTGATTTCAATTACTTGCAAGCATAGCCGGGAGAACTAGTAGTACTTGACATTCTGTCTACGTCTTTAGAAAACACTTACAAGTATACTACAAACACGAAAGCGTGTATATATATGCACATAATGACAGTTATAAAACAGCTCCCCTGGGTGAAACTAATGACTGAAGTACAGAAGACTCTCTTGTAATACTATTGAGATTCAAGTTTTTGCCAATTTGCGACGCAACATGAGTGACTCACTTTGTTCAATATACTTTGATGTGTAATGCATTATTTTTATATTAAATTTGTTGTAATGCACTTCCTGCGTTCACTAGATGTTATAGGTGTGCCATTTCCCTAATATACAATCAACTTTGCTATCGACTGTAAGCACTCAAAAGGTACTAGTCAATTCCAGTGGAGACGACTTGAGTTTGAATTGCGGTGTCGTACTTAGCAGAGCTGTTTCGCTGCGATCTATTTCCGTTTTACGTGAACTCAATTCAAACAAACAATTTGTTTTCTTCACTTTAAACTCAGAATTTGCTTGCTTTGTGATGGTGCAATTGCGAGGTAACACTGAAATTCAACGTGTGACTTTAATGACTTGAATGGTTTCACATGAATACATTGTAGGCTCTCTGTCTCTGTCTCTCTCTCTGTCTCTCTCTGTCTCACTGTCTGTCTGTCTGTCTGTCTGTCTGTCTGTCTGTCTGTCTGTCTTTCTCTCTCTCTCTCTCTCTCTCTTTCTCTCTCTCTCTCTCTCCCCCCCTCCCTCCCTCCCTCCCTCTCTCCCCTCTCTCTCTCTCTCTCTCTCTCTCTCTCTCTCTCTCTCTCTCTCTCTCTCTCTCTCTCTCTCTCTCTCTCTCTCTCTCTCATTTGAGTGTGTGACATTAAACGCTGTTCAACTTGAAATGTATCTTAGGAAATTGATTAATTCCAGAACTCTTAAGATAATCTACATCCCACCTGGTGTTGTAGTCATAGTAACTGCAGATACTCTGTGCCTTGGTCACTTTTTGCCTTTCAACAACCAACCTCGAACTTTCTTCCCTGTACACATCATCTATTCGTGGTGTTATCGTCTGCAAAATCAATATGTAAATGACATTTGCACAAACGCACAAAATATTTCGTTTTATATTGTAATATATTGTCGTAATATTTTATTGAAACTTTCTCATAATGGACAATCTTTAAAGGAAAAAAAGAATGAGTATTTTACCTTTTGATGGCGAAAAAGAACCTCGACCGGAAGTGACGTCAACCTACCATCTACCATAATGAAACAGGACATGACACCCGAATTCATGAATGTCTTGTCTTCGTTGTTTTCTTCACCACTGTCGTCATTAGAGCAGAAAAAGGAAATAATAAACTTTAGGAAAATCATTTGTGGATAACTACCTTAGAGTTGTTGCTTGTATTCACTTGAAATTCGAAGAAACAACTTCTATACGTACGTAAGCATATATCCCACTTTTATTAACTTTTATTAACATGTGTTGAACTCATGTAATGGTCAAATTAAAAGCCAAGTTCGACTAGTGTTGAAGAATGAAAAATAGATTTTTTAAACTATGCACTCACGACTTCTGGAAGTGAAAAGTAGATCATGCCATACAATTTATTGGCATGTGAAACCAAAGTCTAAATTGAAACCTATGATATTTTAATTACTACCATAAAAGAGTTAGACCATTGTGCCTTATAAACACCCTTTAATGTTGGAAAATAAATGTGAAAATACTTCAAGTAGACCATCAAACGCAAGGGCAATGTTAATCACTGACATTGAATATCAGCAAGGATTTGAGAAACCTATATTTCAAAATCCTTTATCCATCCATCAGTATTAACAGTTTAATTTGAATTAGACGTGACTTTTTGGCAACGTCATTACCTTAAATATGGTATAAAAAGCCTAACACTAATCAAGTGGCGAGGAATATTTTCAATTTCTCTTTCTCCTGTTTTTATCCAAAATAAGAACAGTTACTGGAATTTGTCTAAAGTCATTTTTGTTTCAGATATGCTATCGTAAAAATGTTAAACTCTGAAGTGAACTAGATAATCTAGTACCATCTAATGCACCGAATAATAGTGTCTGTCATTATTGAAGTAAGTACTGATGCGATTAATGATGCATAAACCCCGGTTTGAAAGTTGTGTGACGTGGAAGCATAAAGACGGAACAGATACTGAAAATGTTTGCTTGAATTTTGTCGTCGTTTTATCCTCCAAAAGAAATGATATTGTGAAAGAGAATACATGTCAATGTACAAGCCTCTCTGTCGCCAAGGTCAAAATACATGAAAGGCGTTATTATTCACATTCTGTATTCGGTTAACAATAAATACAATTTATGTAAAATGCTTTAGGAAAATTAAATGAAAATTTCTAAAATCTATAAGCTTAATTCATTCATTTACTGTATTAAAGCCACGGGCAATGGCAGAAATACCTAATGAAAACTTAAGTTATCTTCATTTGCAGTGTGTGTGATTTATTACTTTTCACTTTCGAGACAGCACCGAACCTTACTCATAGGTTTTGGGTCACTTTATTTTCGTTCAGGAACATTTCACAGATGACTGCTTGTTACTTGGGATCCCATAAGACTGTAAACTATACTTTAAGTTGAACCTATCAATTAAACGCTTGTAATCCTTTCTGTTTTTTTTCATTAGTTTGATGTTAAGTATGTAGTATATCATGACGGCACTATGGTCGTATGTAAGTAAACAACTTGCTTTTTTGAAATCACTGGATATTTTAATTGATAAAACAACTTTACTACTTCAAAATACTATGTGACACAACATATACCAAGATTTTGTTTGGAACTCAGTACATTTTATAAAAATATTAAAAAGCGTATTAATGTCATCTAATTGGCAACTTTAACCCTATTCACATTCTCATTCTCATGACAAGAAGTGTAGTGTCACAAAGGAAATATCACAAAATGTGACATGTATGTTCGACCATTCAGTCTAGAAAAACTAGAGGCGCCTTTTACAGTTTCATTGCTTATTACCCTTGGAATAAACATAATGAATGTCTTTACCAATTCTATCACCAAGATGCATTCAATTAGTCTAAGTAATAGCGCCTTTCAAAATGTTCCAAAAGGGAGATTGAACTGTATCAAGAATTAAATGTCTTTATTGCAGAAATTAACACGATACACTGAAAAGTTATAGCAAATTGTGCATGCTTTCCTCTACGATTTGAAACTCATACTTTCATGCTTGGAACAACCCCAAAGTGATCCTCCATATAGTGAGCATAAATCCGATCTCCTTGTATCGTCTGACGTAGGCAAATAATTAGACTGGCACAGTCCCCATTCTGATGTATTTATTTATGATGTTTTCGGATGGGATTACCAACAGAAATATGAAATCTCGCGATACTGCGAAATCTCGCGTGATTGCGAACCAGCGATGTTTCGCAATCACGCTAGATTTCGCTCTCGCGAGATTTCATTTTTCTTATTGGCAAACCTGTAAGAAAACATCGCAAATAAATGAATGCATTAATGGGAATGTGCCAGTCTAGTTAGTATGTGTGTATGGCTATTTTCTTATGCCAAACTATTTCACCTTTATTGCAAGTAGGATTGCTACTACTATACATGTGATGTTATGGACTTAAAACTAAACTTTGAAATTCAAGATAATGCTAGGATTTGATATCTTAACAATAATTCGGATATGTGTGAATAAAATGCAATTCTATCCGCAATAGAAGATTCTGCCAATGCAATTCATACATCTGGACCTATAGACTGTGGACAGCGATTGGGTTAATTTATTATTATGTCTTTTGGTAGTTAGGTCAGTACTGTTCACATTATTTCCCCCTCATGGAAGTTTTGGCACCATTCATTACTTTTCTCCACTATTCTTGCGAATGGATAATTCACAGGCAAGTGCACAAAATGGTAATTAACTTGCAACACATAGAAAATTCCCAAGGGTCCAAGTGGAGTGATATCAAGCGTAAAGTAAGATATTAACTGGTTCACAAAGCAACTCATTCACCTTCATTTCAGCGCTATTTGCTGCAACAAATGAACAGATAAGTAAGATGGAATTGGAAAATGGTGCAGATAGTACCAACAATTTAACTTAACACTGTCGTAATTCTGTGTCTTCTTTGCTCGTTAAATCGAATGAAATACAACGCTTATAATTGCAAACGTACGTGCTTTGCCTCTTGGTGGCTAAAGTGATTACGCCGTATAGTATTGCTAATGTCAAATATGATGTACAACACCTAACTTTGTGTTCGTTCAATGAGATACAGATGAGTTTATAAAGAGCTGTCATCACTTTATCATACATTCTATATCAAACCATATGCCTCCCATAACCAATTTTGCCTGATATGAACCTATGGCCTCATTTGCATTTAGAGAGCATTGAAAATACTTTCAGCATGTCAGGTGTAAAGACATAATATAAATGATACCCAATTTACATTACAAACACGTATATAAATTACGTAAGGCATCAGTCTCCAGAGGCTAGTGTTTAGTCCAAACCTAACACTAAAGGAATTTTTATTCATGTAGGAATATTTCAGTGGCACAAACTGAATTACAAGTGTTTTTGCTTACGTGAAAACACTTACAAAAACGTCGGTTTATTATTCTCGTATAACGTTAACGTTGATGCACACCTTCTATGATATTACAATTTGTGTTCTGTCATTCTTAGAACGATTTATTGCATAGTAGGGAGTTCCTGTACATTTTTGCTACGTATTATAAATTATGTCATCGGACCCTCTATAGTTATATCGTAGTATCAGGTTTGAGTTCAGTTAATTACAAGTGATGGTTAGGTATGCATCAGTAAGTAGAATACTGTGAGTACCTTTTCAAGGTGTAAAACAATTACGTCGCAAAACATATAAACCCAGCTTTTGTAATTAAAGCTTATCGAAAAATTTGATTTACTAATACAGTATAATATATATAATTGCAATTTCTTACATACACAAAGGAAACCTACCAAATATTCGTAGTGGTACTATTGTATGACTTGAACCTATTTAATTTTTGTTAACACTTTAATAGATGCCAAAAATATTTTATGAAGAGATATTGCAATTATAATGTACAACACTTAAAGAATCTTAGATCTGATAGAACAATGTATTTGACACAACTCAAAATGTAACCCGTTAAAATTCGAACATTTTCATCTTCATAGAGGCTGAAATTGGAATATAACTAAAATATCCGAAACATTTTCCGTTGTTGAATACAAATTTCTGAAGTGCATCATTTTCTGAAACAAAATTAACTCCAAAATGAACGCTTTATAAATACCTGTCAAAACTCTATAAACCATCGAAATGATGAGTATAAAAGTGTGTTTATATAGTGCACTCTTGTCGGAGATAGAACTTGGTTACTTACCAGGAACTTGAGTTATCCATAAATACTTCTTTGGAATAGTGAACAACAGCAAAGATAACACTCTTTCCTGTCCAGATAGATAGCAGATGCAATTAGTTACATATTGCAAAGGGTTGACGAGGCGTCCAAGAATCATCAACTCATGAAGCAGTAAAAACAACGTGACTGACACCTATAAAGAAGTTAGGTTTAATCTAAGGAACAAACCCATCTCTACAAAACAAGCTTCAACATTCATTCTCATGAGGGATTGCAAATTTCGAAAGAGTAGACCCATTTTTCATTGTCACTTTACATGGTATGGTGAACATTCGTGTTTCCTGCTGATTTAACAGCTGTCAAATTAAGGGGCGATGCACCAGTGATGTATCAGTTTGGTTATGAGTTGTGAACTTAAAGAATTGAGCCTCGAGAAAGGACGTGACGAGACTCGCTACAACCAAGGTTCTCATATCAAAGTAAGTGTTCCGTCACACCATCGGGGAGACATTTTAGTTCGATAATTAAAGTATTCCGTGATTACAATCAGAAATATTAGCAAGTACATATTGAAATCTTTCTGATTTGTATGTATTGGACATGATTGAATTTACAGTACGTGCCTCTTTTGTGTTCATAGGCGAATACACTTCTGGAATGCAGGGTATGAATGTCAAATTGGTTTGTTTCTATTGTGTCATTTGTTACACATTGGATCAATATACAACCTAATTATCGTAGAACTCAAGTTCAACTTTAACACGAATGTTAATACTATTGTTAACAGCAGCATCAGATTTCTAGTAATTTGTCATCAGCTGGCCTTGTAGAATTGTCACCTGAAGCTAAATAAGTTCACGTGTGTATACACACATAAACTCAAAGACAATCAAACGTGACGATTGACGATACAGCAATGTACATTTATATTGCATTGCACACGGCAAACGCTCAAATCTACAATTTCTAACAGTACGACGAAACACACAGTTCCCATGTCATATGATTTATCATATAAATCAAGTATATAGATAAATACTACACAACTGATATACTACCTGAAGAATTTAAAATGGTCTAAACATTGTCTGATATTCTATTTTGTTTATGAGGTAATCGTTAAAAAGTATTTCCACAAACAATTTGCGCTGTTTCCACTGAAATACATTTCTGAATAAGATGTAAGCAAATGTCATACGAATTGCCTTATAACATTTCGATGGCGACATATGATATTTGTATATCGTAACAATAAATCATTTGTTCAGTTTATAAAATTTCTGGGGATGAGATGACCCTCGTAACATCAAAGATGAATTATTGATGGCTTATGGTAGATAAAAAGATAGACAAGTTAAGTATCTATCATTAAATAGTCTTTTGAGTAATAAGGAATATTTATTGTTTACACATGTTGCTTTTAATAAAAACATCCATTCCTATTTTATGTATGATACACCTATTAAAAGTGAAGAAATAAGTTGAATTGATTAAAATGATTGAAATAATTTGTATACATGATTAACCATTGCTTTTACTAGTTTCATCTTAACACACCCTTTCAATTATATATAGAGAGATACAGATTTTATGACGAAATTAGACTTTATTCGATAGTGTTGTTGCATGTAAATGACATAGGAAGGGATATATCGTATCTACATATGTACATGTCCCTGTCTGTCTGTCTGTCTGTCTGTCTGTCTGTCTGTCTGTCTGTCTGTCTGTCTGTCGGTATGTCTGTCTGTCGGTCTGTCTGTCTGTCTGTCTGCCTGCCTGCCTGTCTGTCTGTCTGTCTGTACGTCTGTACGTCTGTCAATACAACTACCTCCCTCCCTCCCTCAGTCTCTCTCTCTGCTTACTCCCCTACCCAACAACATATATATCAACGTATCAACCTGTCTAGTCTGTATGTCTGTCTGTCTGTCTGTCTGTCTGTCTGTCTGTCTGTCTGTCTGTGTTTGTATTACAGTGCGAAGGATGCAGCGTAAACTTACCAACTAGGTCCTTTACCACTTCATCCGGAATACGAATAACATTAACTAAGTTTTCACTTGATAATGTCGTCGTAGGTGATTTAGTACTACTACCAATAGTCGTGTTGTTATCCGTCGTGGTGGCACTTTCTGTTGTCGAGGACGTCGTCAATGGCTGGGAAGAATCATCAAAATCTGCAGAAAATTCCGTTGTATTGTCCACAAATGCACACAGACGAATCTTAACAGCTGAAATATTAATGAATTTATGGTTTATGTGTGACCGCTAGTTTCGAGCATCAACCTCGATAATTCTTTCACATTCAGTTCTTAAGTGCAAACCACGATGTTGTCTAAAACATATACACACAGCTGATGGTATCAAGGATATCAAGAGGAAGGAAAAATTATATACTTCCTAATAACAAATAAACATACGCTACAATCCGAAAATACATCTACATGAGTTTTGTAGCTGAAAAGATGTCCTGATTTCGCTACAACTGTTTGTTTGCTTTTTCACACTGTTCCGTCAGTCATTGTTATTTTAATATAAATGGTTCACCTCTTGGTAAACAGAGCAAATAATTAAAAGTAAGACAAACGCTAGGTAACATTACAGTGTACTCACGGTTATCATACGTACACGTACACCAGCATGTTAAAGAAAACGTCTGTTATTTTATTACTAATTTTAAGGACTGTATTATCGACAGCTTTAACAATCTTCGTGTTACAGATTTGTGCTCTTTGCGTAAGTCCCAGACAAGGAAGTATGTGCCTAAGGCAACATTCCAACACTTACCTATGTAGCCTTGTCTGTATATAATCCACTGATCACTTTCAATCCCTGCAACTACATCCTGTAGATACCCTTCAACAGCCCGTGCAACAATAAGTTTATCTTCCTCAGTCTACAAAACAGAGAAATCAAAATTACATAAAATTCTCAAAAATTCGAACTTATGACAATGGTAATATATATTTTAGTTTCATTAATGATTTTCAAACTAACCATTTTTTTCTTCACCTTCGTAATCCCTCCTCCTCTCTTCCTTCACTTGTATAGGAAAGGTATTACAAACAAAAGCACATTGCATGCAAGTGACGAGAACGAGAAAAGAATCTTACCTTTACACCTGTTGGCTCAACAACACTTCCTACAAATTTGACTATTTCCTGAAATGTAAATTGGAAAAGAATCAGGGTTACAGTGAATATTTACTTAATTTAAATTATTTCTAAGACAACCAACGGGAGCTAGTCTCATTTACAGGTGCAGTGTTAGTGCAGGAGGAAACCGGAGTACCCGGGAAAAAATCTGCGTGTTCGGTAAAGTCAAACTAAACGACACTCTTCTTACTTACAGCGTGGTAAATTTAATCAAACTTTGAATGGGTTCAAACCCCGACCACAGTAGTATGAGGCAAATGGTTTAGCCACATGGCCACCGACAACCCTAAGAATGGGCTACAGGGCAATGGTATATGTATCAGTTTAAATTACAATACTTTTGAAGTATGTATACAAAAATAGATAGCCAGTTCAAACATCAGTTAAAAAGTGTTGTAGTCGCTCATATATGCTCATCGTTAGAAGTGATATGAATTACAAATGTAGATGCACATAATTATATAACTGTACATGTACTTCCCTGTGTGAGAAATAGTACCATAGTTTTATTTCTCGCATATGTAAAGATACAGATAGGGAGGGTACTGGTTCCTTACATACACACAGCCCGATGTTAGCCGTGTGTCTACGTGAGACTATATAATGACAAGCTTGCTATTTGTGTGTGACGTATGACGCAATCGAGTGCCTAAACGTTAACGAAATATGATCAAATGAAAAGGAAAGGTAATTGATGTACGCTGTCGTTTCGAAGAGTGCTAGCAGCCTAGTTCTACACTATCCATTCAAACTACACAATGACGGACTCTTTCTTGTTGCATGCCGACAAAGAGAAAACGTTCATCGGTCCCTGTAAATCATTCGACTGATGATATAATAGGTCGCTTTCTACAAAGACTAGTGGTACGAACTTTCTGGGTGTTGAATATGACTCCTCGAATATTACAATGAGAGAGCAAATTTCGGCAATATGTATATTTTACTGACATGCTAAAATACCAATTTCCCTTAATAAGCAAAATCACATTTGTAAAGTGACTATAAATCTAATGGAAAAACTGTTGCATAGTGTAAATGGGGGGAATCGTTGTGGTTGATGCATCTTTGGTCTTGGTTTTGAAGTGCTCGGCTACCTTTTAGTATATTTTCACCATTCGTTAGTAGATTGTATATTTGACACATGTTATCTTTAGCATTTACCTTGACCTTAGCCTCTGCAACATCTATGCCTAATTGACCTGGGTCAATTGTAGTCAAACTAGAGGTAAGAACTGGTGAAGTTGTTCCAGGTACAGCTGAAGACAATGAAGCTGTAGTTGATGCAGCGGGTGGCGAAGGAAATGATGGTAGCACTTTTCGTTTCTGGAGAAAAAGGGATATAATCCATTCATGGATAAATGTAGTGTACACATGTCAAGGATATAAACGTGTGTAATTACAAAAGTAAAAAGCGCCAGAGAAGACTTTTGAAAACTAGAAGTTAAATCTTTATGATAAGTTACTAGGGTTTGTTAAAAATAATATAAATTTACTACAATTGGTTGGCATTCGAAGTACAGATGATAACAATACATTGCTGTATTTCATCAGATTTTTCAAAAAGACGAACCTGGGAGAGATGCATGTGTTCTCGAGTAACTATAGGCAACAGTGAGAAAAATGTCTTGAAGATCTTTAGTTTGAGTAATTGATTACTCTGCCAGCCAACGACCTTGTTTCAATTTTACTGAAATATTTCATAATTATGTTACGAAATTATGTATTGGATATAATATCTGTACAGTTTAATAGAGGATAAGACGATACAACATGTAGGTACATTGAAAGGCATCACTGCAGTGTTTATGGAGAAAGCAATTAAGGTATATGAAGAAACCAATTAATGAAGCCAGGAATATGTAACAAATGATTGACAAACAGTAGCACATGTCATATTAGTGAAATACATATTTATGAATTGGATTTGACCGTTGGACAGTA
>NC_135562.1:5257633-5302633 GCF_964340395.1 Glandiceps talaboti
GCATGATGGTTTTGAATGCTTGAAATCTTTTACAGAGGGTAATTTTCTTCTGCATATTAAGCAACACATGTATTACCTATTTTTAGCATACACAACCATTACCTGTTTGCGGAAAAACACAAATATGATATATATATATATATATATATATATATATATATATATATATATATATATATATATATATATATATATATATATATATATATATATATATAATATACATACATACATACATACATACATACATACATACATACATGCATGCATGCATACATGCATACATACATACATACACACATACATACATACATACATACATACACACATACATACATACATACATACATACAAACGACTTGATGTAGTATATATTTACCAACTAGATGTCGAGGAACAGTTATTATGCCACAAACAGTACAAATGAAGTTATACGAAAATTTCTAATGGTACACTTATCTACATTAACATTATACTAGCACAGTTTAATCAAAGTCTTATCATATTTAAGTTTATTCACCTGAATAAAAATACTAAGCCCAGCTTAATATCAATATTTCACTAGAACACTTAACTTTCAGACACCTCCGATGCCATATTTCCAAATAAAGAAAGCAAATGGATAAATTAAATGGTCCAATTTTAAAAGAATTCGCAGTACTTTTTTGGGGATAAACGTACAATCTCTTTTATGTTTCATGCATTAACGTCATGCTGTCTTCTTGGCCTATGCCTCAAATTCAACGGCTCGAAGTTACGCCACGCATTATGATGACGTCATTATGAGAAAAATGACAGACTGTGATATATCATTTATGAGAGGCAATCTATAAGAATAAGCGATGTACAATTAGATTGTAAATGATTGAACGGTTTACCAAGTCACGTTACAAACGTAATGATGTGTAAATGTGAGTGATAACTAGGGTAATGAACAATCATTCATATGCACGACCATAATCTGATTCACCTACTTAGAGGTGTTGACAAATTGCTGCTGGTTCTCTTTAGAGGCTCCTATTTCAGTTTTTGTAGAAAACAAAACGCGGTTAAAGGGAAGATATTGTAATTACCAACTTGATTGATTATTTTATCGTTATTAAGTACACTCCTAACGTCATTCATAGACAATGAAATACATGATTGCGAAATTTGAAATTTGAGACGAAATGAATGACTCTTGCCATCCTTATACAGCTTTCATTATTCTTAATTCTACAATGATATAACTTTAACTTGTCATGTCTGCCATGATCAACTTAATATTTTTCATTATATGCATATGCTATGTTGCTGAATTGAATTGAATGAAAATGAACTATAATGGAATCCCAAGAGAACCATTAAGAAAAAAGAAGTGTGCATGATATAGTGTTTTTATTTTTCACCCATTATATCAAAACTGTTTCTACATCAGGTTTTTATGGAAGTCCAATATTACCTCCTAGAACCCAATTGACAATAGCGCATTAGCTCCAATATTTGTTTCTCATCAGACATGGTCAAAGTTAATGCGGCTGCAAGTTTGAAAGTCACAAAGTTAATAGGCGGTAGACTAAAAGACAAAGAGTCTCCATTATCAGAATTTACTGGCGTACGTAGAAATCGAAAATGTTAGCAAATTCGTGTCTTCATACTTTGGTTTATCATCATTGCACTTTATTGCTAAACTAAGCTATTTACTATCAACCTTGAGAATTATCTATTTGTGATGACACCTTGATTTCTACTTGTCCTGTCATTTTGCTTCATTGGCAGTGTTAACCTTACATTGTCTTGTCTAATGAAGTACGTCTTTCACCATTTCCTATGACGACTGTAATTTTATAATATTGGATAAGCTACTTCCAACATTCATGAATTCAATTAAGGTTATCGTCAATACTAGCAATCAACATCAAATCTCTCTGTCGTCACTGTTAATAAAAAGAGACGAAATATTTCATCCTATTTTGAGCTCATTTTATTCATGTAAATTAGAGATTACGTGTTGTGAGCAGGATGTTACTGAATATAAAAGTAGGCCTAGCTACTGCGTTGGTTTTGTTCACATTTCTTCTCATAACATTTACTCTTTAATTCTTCCCTTTTCCTTGCAAGACCAAACATTTCGTACACAAATTCATTAAATAAATTAATAAATAAATGCTTGTAAATTTGTTTACATTTTGGCATGCATTGCAATTCTCCTTGCCAAGCGGTAAATATTGGAAACCAAAGTCCACCATGCACTATATAGAACGGAACACGAGATACCAACATCTTCAACCATGGCCATGATGTCACATTGGTGATTTAACTGTCTAGTCCCTGCATAAAGCCTTCGCTCTATATAACTGTGTTTGTGTCAGATTCTAACACCGATATCTCTATGTTAAAATAGAAATTAAACTAAGTATGTTTGTACAGGTGATGGATTCATATCGAAAAACTGTCGTTGAATGAAAGGTTTACTATCATTACCATTCCAGTTATAACTATCTGGTTAATATCTTTCGGCAAAGAACTCGTGCTAACTACCAATAATTGTTAGCGTTAACATTATATTGCAGGATAATAGCATTATCTGTAAAATGTGACGATGGAGCCAATATGATTTGTTCCAAACACGAGTACACACAGGTTCAAAGGAATCTTGCACGACTATTGGTAAACACTTTCAAAAGAGAACACGATTTCTTTTCTTGCATAGCTAGATGATAACATTAATAAATGGTAAAACATGGTTAGATGATAACATTAATGGTAAATCTTAAACATGGTTAGATGATAGCGCTAGCATTAACGGCAAACGTTAAACCGGGGTAAATTAACATAAAAACATAAATTATGGATTACAATCGCGACTTGAGTCACAATGTAGAAATGACACTCGGCGATACCACGAACGAATAGGTGATATCGGGAAACAGCCTCATAATATCAAAGATAATTGCAAGAATGTGAGCTGACTATTTCGTGTGTTTTTTCAGTTTTAAGAGTGGGCAAGACATCAAATTGAAATCAGTATTAGACAATGAATATAAACTCACAAAAGGAAGCATGACCATGCAAGAATATGAAGGAATGCGTGAGGCGAGCAAACAGCAAGCAACTTATAAGAACCAAAATCATTAAAATATCACACATTTTGCCCTTTTCATACACTGTGTTTAATTATACTTTTACAACGTGTTCAATTTTAGATTCTATACCATACTGTTTTGCTCATCATCGTGATTGTGTTTCTAAATGTCTCAGGTCTTTCTTTGTCTTATCTTGGACATTTATATTGTTTTGAGTTTTGTAAAGCGCATTGAGAATGTTGCGTAATGGGCTGATAAGAATTTATTACCATTAGTATGTTCTCACTTTTAACACAAACTGTCAACATCAATGTCGTGGAGACAATTGTTATTTCCCAATATTTTTCTTTGCCCTTATATCACAAGTATTTTCCGGCTGAATGAAGAAAATTATTTGAGAATAATCGGGAAAAGTAATGGCAATTTTGAACGTTTTTAAAACAGCAGAACCAGTGACATATACACGCGTTGTCGTGACGTAGAACGCCCAGAGTATATATTCAATATTGTTGAACCTGGCTCGTACATGGTATAAAACTGATTATTTTTTTTCACTATGTGATAAAATGTAACATTTAATGTGCATGCGCACTGTCAATATTGTTTGTACAAACACAGAAGACGTAAAAACATCGTGCAGCCTAACTGAAAACATAATACTCTTTCTGGTTTGGTAGTATATTGTTTACTCTACCTTTATACCGTTTTAAAGAGGCTCTAGATCTGTCTAAAAGGTAATACTGAGTTTAAGGTTTGTCATATGTACCCATCTCTGTGTTAGGAATTCTTTCCCATTAAAATAAATGAGTAGCAGCACTTGATGATGCATAAATGTTTTTGCATGTAAACATTTAATTACAGTAATGAAATTTGATTACTGCAGTTATTGGTACAAAGACACTGTAACCAAAAACGTCCACACAGCATTTCAACTATCTACTATGTACAGAAGCTGTGCTTACACTATTGTAAATAAACATTTCTGTTTCCATGACAACCAAGTATTCAGGCGTTCAGGCGCTTAGTACACTTTTTTCCGAATTCGATATTACCATTTTACAATATTATTGATACAGTCATAAAGCAAAGTAAGATCATAATGAACTGAACATCACAAAGGGTTATTGCTTGTTATTTAAGATGTCTGGGTTTGATATAAATAGCTTTGAAAACTCAAACCAGGAAAGAAAACATAAATATTTATTTAATGTAATTGCACCGAGACGATGTTATCGATTGATTCTACAATAAAGGGTATTCTGTAATAATATCTAAATCTGTCATATCTTTCGGTATGTTTAAAAAGCAGATTAAAAGATTAAAAGTGCAGAATAAATGCATGTCAGTTTGGATTGTCAAGATTTGAAAAGGTTACGGCTATATGTGAACGTCTATGGGTTTTTTTTGTTGAATGAAAAGAATCAAAATTCTTTTTTTGTACGAAGTCCACAAGTATACAAAATCCTTAAAGTAATAGTATATACCTTGCTAACGGAAACAGATGACATATTTGCATAACAATGTATTCGTTGGAAACTTGTCATACAATTGTATTCGCACCAATGAACGCAAAGAAACCGGCTAGTATTAGGATATATGCAAATGAGTGAAACGCAAGTCCCTATTGGTTTTACTGTTGTTAAGGCAGAGTAACTATCCAGCAATTTCACACCTCGATGGTTTCAATCTCACTAACTGCACCAAAATGAGTCTGGAAATTACTTCCGCCAAGTTTTGTTGAAAAGAATTCGAGAAAAGCAGAAACATTTCAAACGTGTTCCGTGTATCTGACAGGTAACAAGATATTGGTAATATGTGCGCGGTTCGAATACTTTCGAGTATATTTTTTTGAGTGTATCTAAAGATCAATCATGGAATTTTACCAGGCTACATGATGTAATCAGTGCCTTCGAATTCTACATTACAGACTATTCTGAAACAAATCCTAGATATTGCAATCAAGCATAATCTAATTGTTGACATGGGTTGTTATTGTGAACAAAAATTAAGGTCTATAAATCATTTAATGACAAGTGGTGTTACTTGTGTTCACAGTGAATTACAATTGGGTTATATTTTCACGTATGAGTACATATTGTAATTGAAGACTTGGTCGTACCACATGACCCATACACCCTATTTATTAAACTCTGCTTTCGTGGTAGGTTCGAGTAAAATATAAATATCGGTATTCGATTTAAGAAAAAAACATGTAAATCTACTATTTCAACAACATTTTCTACGTCCATCATGTTTATAAGACAGAAATTGTTAGCTAATATACAAGATATACTATATAACTACCAGATTTCTTGGAGCTGGTTCCAAAAGAAAAGACAGTGTTTAAATCATTAAGGTAACGCCAATGAAATGATTCACAATTATAGTAATTGTATTCAATGACATTTATATATGAAATCTTTGAGTCTAAGAATCCATCTAATTGCGATCCTACTTTTACACATATTTCTCATTACTTTTAATAGCATGGGTAGGGCGGTCGTTTAAAAAAATTTCAAAAAGTAAAAAAATCATCCTTTTCACGTTTTTCTTCTCTATCTTATTTTTATTGGATTCCTGGAAACTTGCCCTTTCTCAGCTTCTCTACACAATTGGTATGTTCTCAGCCCCACTACTTAAAAGAAATTACCATGCTGAAGGAACGACTTCAGACTTTGCAACAATAGCTATGATGGTAATTACTTGGCGACAATTATGTATCACACCGTAATATCAAATCAATCTTATGAATAAATTAAATATGCATATTTACATAATTGTGAAGACAGATTGCTTTATTTGCAGAATGATCTTTATTGTCTGTGTAAGCAATTAGCTTGTCATCACATGTATATATATATATGAGTGTACATATTCATAGCATACAAAACCATTTAAGCAAGCAAATAAGTAAAAACAATACAGCCATCTCACAAATCTAATATCCAGCAATGCAATTTGATTTCGTGATATCTCGTTGTACGATTCTGGAAATGCTTAGCTCTGGTCAGACTCATTTAAAAATGTAGAACACAGGTGAGTGATGGAAATTTCCGCTTAATGGAATTGAAGTAATTTAAAAAGATCACTGATTTCCAGTCGTTGCTATCTAAAGGTTTGATATGTGCTCTAACCTTTGGTCTTAACGTTGGTTATATATAATAGTTGTGTAACTGTCATGTCAAATACCACGGAAAATATATTGTTAATGTAAAATCGTGCTTGACAAATATTCTAAATGAAAGTGTAATAATGAATAATTTCTTAAGAAATGTTCATTTTCTTGAGGGATGGTGAATGCGAATGTTATCACTTTTCTATGGATAATTGTGATGACATATCAGGGAAAGGTCGCGTCAATTGTAATTACCGTTTCATTAGAAATATATAACCTGTTGATGAGCTATCTCACTATGAATGTTTGGTGTGCTAATCTGCATTCCACGATGTTCAAATACGCTATGCGTACCTCTTTGATGAATGCTATATATATATAGAAATATGATACCATATAAATTATTAGAGCTTTAAATATCACGCCAAGAAAAAAATGGATAGATATCAACGCTGCATACATTTTACAAACTATTCCATAGAATTTCTTGGCTCTCACACTCTGGGTTATGTATTGCTGTGAACACCTCTCGCGGTATGTGAATATGATTACTAAAGTGCCTACGGTCGATGGATGGAACCTATATAGAAGGCTCTAAGCGCGTCCCCCCCCCCGGCATGTAACCCCAGATCACTTCATTCCAGGCCCTTTGCCTCCACTTCACTTACCAATGGATATTTATATCAATGTCGCTAACATAATCACCTTAGATTGATTGATCTGAAAGGCCAGAGGCTACAATAACCAAGGCAAATGCTGGGGGAGGCAAAAGGTGGAGAGCGAGCAAAACGCCGGCGACAACAGGCGTACCCCATATAGAATTTGAACCTATACAAACATAGATTTAAATATGACAAGATAAGGTGGAACAATATCAACATTGCATAAAGGTTGCACAATTTATTGAAATATTCCATAAACATTAAACAAAAACAGATTGGTCTGTATTATAATCAGGGAGTATAATGCGATCAGGCCTTTACCGTTGATTTAAGCATCGAAACCTTGATTGTCTGACAGTGTGTACTTATGAAACAACGAGTCGGTTCATTTCCTTTTTTTCATAAAGTCTAATCAAACTTAGGAAACTTGATTGCTTGGAATTAGCCGTCATTCAATCGATCAATTTTCAGACGCTGTACATACCTCTGTTGAACCTTGAGCGATTTTGAAGAAGGTCGTTTACATTCAATCAACCTTCAACTCATTTGTTATAAAGATAATTTTGTTACTTTTTATTTTACTTTAACAACCTCGAAAGCGAGAAATGCAATTCACTTTAACACAATAAACAGTACCATAGCATTAACATTGATTGGGCAAGGAGTAATGGTGTTTTCATTCCGTTTATTCCGAAAATGCCTCAACCAAGTGCACATGAGGTCTTTTTAAAGCCAGATTTGTCCATTTTTATAACAGTATTTTAGAGATGTCTCGAGATGTAGAATTTTGAAAATAACTTTTCTGGGCCCCCGAAACACAATTTTCCTGAATATAGAGAGATTGCATAGAATGTCTCCTCAATGTATTGGAATAGTGCACATCGCAGTAATATTGCTGAATTGGGTATCGCTATGCCTAATCTGGAGTTGTCCATAGCAACAGAATATTACATCATATCAGAAATACTATACTATTTATGATGCATTCTTGATATAAGATTACCATACCCAGGAGGGTAATAAAATATGTATATGATATGTTGATTGGACAGATAAATGTCACCATGTCCACTTCTATTAAATTCATCAGTGTGCATAAATGTGCACAATACTTTTTAACAATTTATCGATATTAAGTTCATATATGGTATGGAATTAAAAGTTTTTCCATTTCATCGCAAAACTTGTCATATCCGCTACATCAGTAAACATGATCACGTCATTTGAATATATTTGAATAAATACTTCATTTGAACATATTTGAATAAATCTAAATATATTTGAATATTTCTAAATGTATGTTAATACATTCAAAATATATTTACATACATTTTGAAAAGTATTCATCAAATTGTCCTTTGCTTAAGTTATTATAAGTGATCCATTTTACAATTGACATTTGGAATATAAAAAAGAGATAACTCACATTTATGAAAATATATACAATAATTAATTTATTGTATCTCTCTATGCCCCTCACTGGTCTTATACCAGAAGGTACTGTTATTACGTCTAGTAACAGAAGGCACTTCGTGAATTTTATAGACACGCATTTCTCAGGAGTTTCAGACAGCAATGTGAGCAAAATATAAATGATAATGCATAAGGATTCCCAACGAAATTTGAAACGTACGGACTCAACAAAATATTTGTATACACATTACATCATTTGCATGTCACAACATTCGTTAAAAGTAGTGTATTTTGTTCAGAGATAGATTTAAGATGGAAAACTTTTAGTTATAGATTTTATAAGAGTAAGTCATTCTGTCGTGTCAAATGATTGTCGTAAGAATATTAATTATTGCCCAACTTCAAATCATTATAAAGACATTATTCAGTCTGTCTATCAACACTGTCAATCAAAAAATAGTCTTTCAGAAAAATGGCAGGTGTTCTATTCAAGAAATACTTTTCATTAAAGTTAGTGAATTATACGTAGTATGTGTATCGACTTTTCCCCACGTTGTCTCTTTTTGACAAATTCCCCTTTGTGTCTTGCTGTGACATTTATATAATTTTCCCCTTGGATTTACTTCTTTCTAGGTAAATTCATCGTATTTCAAAGATTTTAAAGAAATAATATAAAAAACATGTATTTTTGGTATATGTAAGGAACGAAATCGATATACGTTGAATTCTCTGGAATTCTCTGTCTGTCTATCTATCTGTCCGTCTGTCTGTCTGTCTGTCTGTCTCTGTCTGTCTGTCTGTCTGTCTGTCTGTATACATGCATGCATGCATGCATGCATGTATGTATGTATGTATGTATGTATGTATGTATGTATGTATGTATGTATGTCTATACTGTCTGTCTGTCTGTCTGTCTGTCTGACTCTATGTCACTGTCTGTCTGTCCGTCACCCTTTGAAACTTTCTGGTACAGTGTAACAATAATTCACTTCTTTAACACGTGCCTTTGCTTAACACTTTCACCTTAACCACCTTCCATAAAATTGATTAAAATACTGACAGAATGACGAAGTTGATATACTGATATAATCCTTTCATTTCATTCCAATGCAGTTTCCTCAGTACTTGAATAACACAAGTGGGATTTGATATATAGCCATATCGACAGTGTGCCATTTTATTGAGCTCATTCTAAAAGTACAATATAGTTTAACATTGAAAAACAGCGCGTCTTAATACATTGGATTTCAAAGACCATAAGGCAGACTTTTTTTAATTCAGCAATAACCTAACTAATAGCACAGAAAAAATTGGCAAATCCATTGACGAGCCTATCTCTTCTGATTACAATGTATAAAGTTTTTACAACCTGTAATAAACAACAGTGTTTGACTTACGACGGGATTTATAGATACCTTGATAAGGGTGTTGATAATCCGAGAACAGACACTTTACATATATAAAGATTAATGTATATACGTTGCGTAATCTTACAATAAACCCGTACGTTGCGTGATCTTGTTATGAGAGTGTAATACAGACAAATGAATGTTGATTACTTTTTTCTGATTTTGATTATTTTGTTCTTCCTAAAATTTATTGACATCGTGAAATATTTAAATCTACGTAAGATGTAAAATGATTTATAGGGTATGTCGTTCGAGGAAAAGGTTAGATTCTGCAGTCACCTTTACCGGTGATTAGCAAAAAAAGATTAAAGGAATGTATTTTATAAACATTTCTAAATAAGGTAAAGAGATGAGTGCTTGTTGTGAAAAAGATTGTTTGTTCACCACATTTGTATTATGGAATGAAGGTTTATAGGTAGGAGATGTATACACTTGAGAAGCCAGTTTAGTTTGAATCCGGGACAGAGAGAGGTCAATACTAACCAATGCCAAGTTCAAGGCAGTAACATGAGCACAGTTGATGGCATGACAGAAGTTTCTCCTCATTTTAATATATGTATACCAAATGACGTCATCGCATCGTTTATGTGTTATGCCTTCATACTATGTTTGAGTTCTTCTATTTAGTAACCGATGTTCAATACGTAGAATATTACTTTAATATTCAGCATATTGAAGCTATCTCACCAAATGTACAAAACTCAGCTTGAGCCACTTGAAGTGAACATTTCAACATGCAAATTAGGGCACTATTAATCAATGATTTACCTATGATAATAATAATAATAATAATGTTGGGTTCTTATATATAGCGCTTTCCCACGTCGTGCTCAATGCGCTTTACAATTATTACCCCTGGCTCGGATCAGAACGGCACAACGGCCCCTTAGTCTTCCTCAACTCCCCAGGGAGCATACAATCCATGATCATGATTATCACCTTCCTAATTACTACACTCTAATGGGTATCACTTTAATCATGATAGGGAATCCTAATCGTATCTGAATGTACCCCACTAGACTAACTACTTGGTTTTTTTACGATTGGAGAAAGAATGACTTTCACTTAACTAAATTAGCAAGTATTGCTAAATCTTGTATTCATGAAGCCATAACACACTTTGCTAGTTTATCTCCGTTTAACTACTAAAGTTTTTGAATACCAAAGGAATGTAGACATTTCTGAAGTATCTGAAGATGTTAGTGTGTACGATTAGACTTGTTCATCATCACTACGTACGACCACGTATGATGAAGTTGAAATATTACGCAAATTAGATAATCAAATATTCATATTCATGTGTCTACAAGCGGCATACACTTTTCGTGGTATGTTAAAACAACATAATATAATGTAGTGTAACCGCATGCCACTCAAACCTGTGAATTAAGGTAAGGCGGTCTTCTAAGATCTGATACGTATGTCCAGACGGGGAGTTTTTTGTTGGTTGACATACACGATATATCACGTCGCGATCACTATGTAAGCTCTTACCCATCCCAAACTCCGACCAGCACTCCCATTTTGGCTTATTTGTATGAGGTCGGGGTTCAATTTATGGAAACAAACTTTCGTAAATCTGGTATATTTCTGTTCAGAAATGTTTTCTTTGAATGTCCTCAATTACTTGCTAGGTTTTATATAGCGTGGGACCCGAGGCACACGCGTGTGAATCAGGCGCCTGTTGCTCTTTAAATGCTATCGAAATGACATACTCACCTTGAAGTAAAAACAACGTAAGTTATAACAGATAAGAATAGCCCATGGTTGTCATTCAAGATATCAATACTGAAATCATTCATTTAAAGTATCAAATATTCACAAATTTGATAAAAAAAAATGAATCGAGATAATAGGGAGTGATTTATTTTATTATGACACCCAAGGTAAATTTTATCAAACATTATATTTCCGTGTTCCTGGGAATGACGTCAAGAATATTTTCCATATTATCAATAACAGTTAATATTTATAATGTGCAAATGGTAAATATATATGTCTATCATACATTTCTCTGTTTCCATGACTACATCCTTCCCTTTTAAGGTTGAACTGCGCATGCATATGTCAACACAATGCACAAAATAAAACATGGCGCTATTTTTTTATATGTTACTATAGCAATTTTGCGATACCAAGGTAACGTAGCGGAGAATATATTAAGACTCATATACTCATTTAAAATGTAACTCGATGTTGGTGTTACCATGGCTACATTTTCAGAAACATGTGTTTTATGTAAATAAGTTTAAAACCTTGACTAAATATGGCTCCGTAGCCTCCGTTGATATTTTTGAAGGGTTACGCCGACAGTGATGGATTTGTTTTTATGTTTGATTCCAAACAATTCCATAAGTGGTGTTAAATTCTCTGGTAAACATGATCACTCATACCTAGGCGAGGCTATGCATAACCATGTCCAATAAACTGTTACAACTTTGTTTACGAATAGAGAGTTATTCAATGTTGCACACTTGGAAATGATGCACTCCGCTGTTACGATGTCTATCTCTTTCAATACTAACACAGTAGTAATGGTTTTGATACGGTGCAATCACGTGCCGATGAATTAATATACTATTGTATAGATACATGGAAGTGTAGTGTTTGCTGTTTAATAGTGGTTTTTTTTTCATAATTACTTGTAACGTCATGCTGTTTCCAATGCATTGTATAATTATCACCACATGGTAACCATATAAAATAGAAAAAAAACACAAAACAGTTTCATTTTCCTAATAAATATCATTGCATGCGTTTATATAATCATCCTCATACTGGATATGAATACATAGATATACGACATACATGGAATCATGATGGGGCGTCCATCGTATTTCAACACAATTTACATGGTTGAATTACTTGTAATTACAGTGTTAAGTTGTACACTAGGATATTATAAATATCTTATTACAATATGCTACTCATGTGGCACAGATGGTATTTAATGTTTTTAATTATGGGGTCGTGATGGTTGTATGGTTAGAGTGGCCTGCTTAGAATCTGCAGGTAGCAGGCTTGAGCCTAACCGAAGCCGTTTGTTTTTAAATGGCTAAATTCCCTGGGCAGGATGTGAACCACGAATGTGCCCCAGTCAACCTAGCTGTATATATGGGGACCTGGAAGGCGAGGGTTTGCAATGTGTATGTTGGATTGTATGCTACCCAAGGAGTTGAGGAAGTATAAAAGGAGCGTTTCGTTGCGTTGCTATAGGGCCATGCAAAGGGTAATAATTGTAAAGCGCTTTAAGCACAGAGTTTGAAAGTGCTATTTAAAAAAAGTAATATTGGTATCATATGTAATTAACTGAACATAGCTCTGTGTAAACACTTATCACCACACCGTGGTTATAATCTTAGTTCATTACACATGTACAATTTGGAAAAAGCAATTTTCAAATAAACTGTACCTTTTTTGATTTTGATATGAGTAGAATAAAATATTAATGATTGAGTCATAAAACTAAACAATTTCTTGTCAGGCCTTCGTTACCATGACCACACATGCATCCTGTATTTGAACCTTGTGAGTGTGTCAGTAATTCTGTATAAGTTCGCTACACTGCCTATTGCTATAGGCGCTTATTTAAGCTATATTATGTTGCTTTATTTGTTAGTGGTATTTGATCTGCAAAACCAACCCAACAAAGCTAATAATGTCGTTAGATTTAGAACACGCTTGGTTGATTTCCGGTGAAAGTTGAGTATAGAAACTCTGTCACAGAATCACATCCTCTCCCATTTAACTATTGTGGATGTGATCTAGACGTATTGTGTTAATATCCAGGTAACTCACAATTGAAATTACAGACGTGTGAAGAACAATTTGAGATAATTGGAATGAGAGTCGATCCTGACATCCAACCCTATTACCACAAGGACGAATTATTGACCTGTGTCGTAACTCATTAGAAAATGAACTACTTTCTACAGTTCTTTAATACAAGTCAATTAGAGGATCACTGTGACAACGCCATAGCCGCACTGTTTCAGATTTCTTCTATATGATGACATCTATCTATTTGATATACAAATTGTGTTTTTTTTTAACATTTTGATAAATTTAAACAGCCATTTTGTAACTGTGTGGAATTTTTAATACTCGTTCTTTAATATAGATATTTTAGTAAAAGACATAAATTAATGTCGAAATCCCTCCTTGAAATTAGATATAGTAAAACTGATGTAGTCTTGTGTGAATTACAACATGACAAAGTATATATGTCTAGGAATGTCATATATTGTATCACCACTTTCCCATACTTGTCTTTTGTTACATTTTGATCACCTGAAAGGGCACAGCCTTTACACAGTTAAAAAGGTTAAGATGTAATCATGACACTTTTTTCACATCAAGGTGACTTTATTCATTCCAACTATTTAAACGTGTTCAATCATATCCAACATTAGGTTAATGTTCTAAGCATTGACTCGAAATAATAAATTGATTTCCGATGTCTCTACATTTGCCAAGTTGTTGGTTGCTTGAATAATTTTTCACACTTAAATTTTTGAATTGATTCCATCGTGCATGTGCTTTACCCATTTCAAAAATGAAGAAACTCAATTTCATATCCTAAAAACTTGTTGAGATAAAATATACACAGTCCAATAAAGTTACAAATAGCTAATGTTTCAGAAGTAACCCTTCTATGAGCGAAAGCCTAACTGTAAGTGTAGGTAATCTATGATGTTATGATTAGCATACCATATTCCTGAGAGCACGTCATTGGCTGTGAAAAAATAGTTGTCTAGCAGAGCTCTAGAAAAAGGATCACCGAAAAAAAAAGGATTCTATCGGCTCACTTGACTCTACTGATAAAATAACATTAATGTTAACTCAGAACTTATAATTGCACCATGGACCTTTACACAGTCATGTTCTGTTGTATAGAGATTCGATCTTTACCTGACTTTCCTTTAACATTCTCGCAAACCAGAGCTGCGTTTCTTCCGCTGCACTTCGAAATAACTATTCTTACAGCAAGTTTCGACGGTGCCGTAAAAGAGGCCGTGGTTTGCGACGATGGTCTTTTGACCTTGTTGCGAATACTCTGGACAAGTTGTTTGATATATAGGATAGGATTGACTTTGATTTAAACCTGACATTAGATGTTCATCCACGATAATACCTATTTAACATCTTAAATTAATGTTTGACGTCACATAAATGCACACACATACCAGTTACATACTTTGTTATTCGGAGACATACAGCAACTCCTGTCGCTCTTCATTCTTTCATAAAAACTCATTACTCCTTACCATTACAGCTCACACTACACGATCTAGTATTCTCCTCATTAAACATGTTTTCTACATTATGTTTGAAATGTGCCTCAAATGAACTAAATAAAATTACTGAATAACTTAGGCAAGGTTTTAAGGATGAGTTAAGGTCAATTGTCAATCTGTGAAATTGTATCGAGAAATAGTCGGATTTGTGTAAAACTATCATATCACTTCAAGTTGACTGAAATGTTGAGCGTGATTATTTATCAGTTGATTATCTGAGCTTTGCCTTGACAATGAAAATCTACAGTAGATCATATAGTCATTGGGAAGGTAGTTCATTAACGAATTTCAAAATATGCCATTGGACCAATTTCATAACTGGACATGTGCTATGGATGTCATGGCGTTATCATATCACAGAGTAAGACTGTTAATGAGAATATACCCAAATTTTTGCCAAATTGTTTCCGATATCTTGTCCAAACCATCAGGGATGTAATTACGTCCAATATGCCCATGTCGTGTGTCTAACGAGCAAATTTGGTATTATTTTCAATACTTTTCTGACTGTGTGAGCAGCAATATATTATGTTTAACATGATACCAGATTCTAAAGCGTAAACTAAATTCCGACACGAACATGAGATATCACTATTCAAAATTTAATGATGACAGCCAAAAGGCATTCGTTGATTAAGTGAATAAAACTCTTTATCAGATTGTCATAGATTTATATCAGCGGAAATCAACGAAGGGTATTTCGTAAATCTTCTCTTTCAGTATTATATTGTTTTATCGTGATAACACACACCGCTTTGCACGTTTTTTTCTCGGTAGTATGGTGTTTATATTCAGGGCATTTCCTGATCGTTATAACACTCTGTTCATTAACAATGGGCATATGGTTATTTGATTTTTTCCGAGGTTATCAAGATATATATGAATAATGTGTTCACTTTCAAATAGTCTATTGTATGTGTGCGTGTACGTGCTCACTGTAGTCTTATAGGAAACTGTTAGTAAGTCCTGCAATACGTCATTTACTAAGTTGATACGGCTGTTATTCACACAAAATTTACAATATTTTTTTTATTGTCACACCACCACCACCGTCATCATCATCATCATCATCGTCGTCGTCGTCATCATCATCATCATCATCATCATCATCATCATCATCATCATCATCATCGATATTGCCATCATCATCATCATCATCATCACCACCACCACCACCACCACCACCACCACCAACAACAACAACAACAACAACAACAACAACAACAACAACAACAACAACGTCGTCATCGTCATGGTAATCAACATCAAGCGAAAAAAAACGTCTTCACACTATGATCACATTGTTAATCATTATAAGAAAACATTACAATAACAACGGAAATAATAATTCATACTCCTGAATCCACAGAACTAGATCAATCGTCATCAACGTTAAATACAATAATGTTGATAATTTTGGATAACAATATTGGTAATAATTAAATCACATGCTTAACCTAACGTCACTCTAAACATTGTATCTATATCCATCCCACAAACACCACCATAGACATCAACTACGAATCTCCAATATCACGTAATTACAATTATAGCAGATATTATGAGACGATAGAGTGCTCAGAACATCATATGTAGCTAATCTCAAATACTATGGATGAAACCAGACAGGCCACGAATAGAATGTAGTATGTATATATAACCAATCTTATTCTCGGATATATTGATATCTAATTCGTAACTTATCTCTGGCTGTACACTACAAAAAAGATGTTTTATTAAAATTCAGTTTGTTAAATGATGGCCTTTGATAATGGTTGATTATATATGCGACTCAAAAAGAGTATTTCATCAGTAAGGTTGTAAGATGAGATATGACTTCGTAAACTCAATGTTATATACACTGTGGTGTAATAATATAGTAGTAATAAACTCACCTTAAACTACCGGATTTGGTGTCATTCAACAACGGCAACTGTCTTCTGAAACAATTTACCATATAGAAGAACACGAGAAAAAAGTACGTCAACCTTTGGTGATGATGGCTCTACAGTTGAAAACAAAAGAAAACCAGTGCAAACTATATAAAATGTTGACAGGAAGTGGAAATCCGGAGGTATATAGGCATTTACGATGCCTTTTGATTTCAAGAGCGGTGTTTCTCGGGTTACAGCCTAAATTAGATCTCATATACATATATATAATCATGATTTACCAGTGTAGCTGTATTCCAGAAATGAGTCGGGAGTCTCTTTTACAGAAAATTTGGTTGTTCATATTTCATATCCCGTGTTGGGTAGCTATATCAATCTGAAACCTTTCACTTATAGTAGATGTAATGATTTTGGGATATTTTAACGAAAATCAGTGCAACTGCGGCAATTATTAAAATTGCACTATTTACGAAATATTTCATGAAAGATTTAACATAGTCACATTTACATCGTCAAAGTTGGCATTGCTTTATATGGCCACGACTACAAGTTTAACCTACCTACGACTTCAGCTGCCCATTCAGCGCAAAGTAGACATCGCCTGACTGTCATCGACTAGAAATTCCATCTTATACTGCCATCACCAGAACTCCCGGATGTATATGCAAAACAGATGCCTTTACTGAAAAGATATGCAAAACAGATACATCTTCTTGACAGTGATATGCCTAGTGGTTTCAACAGGCAAGATACAAAATTGAGTTTGCGTTAGCTTTCAGTTGAAGGCACAGAAAGAATCGGTATATACCAATGAATAATTTTACAATGGATTTAGAAAAATGAGAGTAGCAAAACACATATAGGTCATCAGATTAAGAGGATTAGCACGTATCTACATTTCGCACACATTGAATGCGACGTATATAAGTTTTCAATTACTCACTTGTCAACGATGCGTTACTTAAAATTGAATACAACATAGGCTTATCCTTTGGGATTATTCCAGTCTTCGGCATGTAACTACAGGTTAGTTCAAACAGGGTTAATGTAAGGGGTCACGTACAGCATACAGTGTGAATTATTCGAAGTTTGTGGACACACTTGTTCACATCTGCTGACAGATCTGATTGTCATGAGTACTCGTACTGTCTCGTTTACCCTTTAAGCTTACGTCATCTGCCCACGTCATGCACTGACTTCTATATATTTAAGTACATAAAGTCAAAATTATCCTTACAGTTGGGAAATGAAAATTAGGCAAACTAAAAGCAGTAAAACTCGAAGTTCTTTATTTAGTACTCCGACACGAATCACAAGAAATGAAGTCTCTACTAAAATAACACATAACAAAAAATAAAGTTACTTAAGATACACAAACATCACTACATAAAATGATTATCAATGCACTAACCTGAGTTCATTGACCTTAGAATGTTAACTGTGTTGCCTATAATTTATATTCAGTATTCATTAATGAAGGATTTCAAGCTGAAATCTGATTTCACTTTAATACCATTATAATGATAATATATACAGTTATAATTGAGAGAAGACTGTCAAACGCACGTTACTAATGATATATACGAAACACGCAATACATGGTCCCCTGGTGCCTTTTAGTATGCTAACTCTAAACTTTACGCATCATGTGGTCTGTGTGATACAGATTTAAAGGAAGTTTACAAGGTTGTTCATGGTATTATTATTTATAATTGGATCATTATTACTACTGTTATCATAGATTCGTTTTATTAATATGGATTTCTTGTTAATAATAATGTCACCAGGAACAGCAGCAGCAGCGGCGGCAGCAGAACCACCACCACCACCACCATCATCATCATCATCATCATCATCATCATCGTCGTCGTCGTCGTCGTCGTTGTCGTTGTCGTCATTTCTCAATAATGAAATCAAATCCACCTTTTTAGAGCAAAACTCACAGCAGGAAGTTTGGAAAATAAAAAATAACACAAAACCGTAAAGCCAGGGTTTATAGTTTGCCCATTTTCATTAGAGGGATATACCATCAGAGAGATGTCTTTAGTATTGAAGGAAGTAATTGAAAAGCTACGTGTAACATTCATGATCAGCGATGGACGGTAGAATATGGCACAAACAAACGGAAATCAGTTCACGACGGACTAGCACAAAATCGCATGTGTCCGTTGATTGACATACATCTTGAGGGGCTCAGTTATACATTGAGTACACTTCTGATAATGTCATTTTCCTTCCTTGTAAACTAAATTCGTATCCAGAGAAAAGCTACTAACAACTCTAAATGCCGTGATATTATCAATCAAACTCGATTAAGAATGAGCACTCCTTCAACACTATATCCTTTAAGTATGTAAAAACGTTGGCGCATAAATACAATGCCTTATCAGGATTGATTCACGTTCCCGGAAAACTGCCAATATAATGCTTAAATATTTCGACAGTGGTCTATTCACTCTAGGAATGAATAGACAGTACGTCTCAAACAAAAAAGTTAAACATCAAAATTAGTGGACTCTAAGTCCCGTTCTGGTGTGATTTGAAAAAACCTCCACACATATTTTGTACTCATAATAGGTTAACATGGAACAATGGTTCTGTTAGTTGTACGTTTTTTTCGGGTAGCCAATGACTAGCATCTCCTTTCACTAGACATCAATCGGATTTCAAACTTATTACTGAAAATCCTAAAAACAAAGTGTTCCCCTTTTTCAAAAATAACATGTTCGGGTAATCACTATCATAAAGCTAGTCTTGACTATCGCACACGTCTGCAACATGTTTACTAATATATAAAATAGTCTCACTTGATCGATTGCTTACTGTACGACTTGAACTTGACTGATGACATTGCATCAACGATGTCGAGCACAACACATGCCGGGTGAATGGTTAATGAGTGATTTAAACATGTAATTGTTTGTCTGCCGCCTGATTCCACCATTTGATAAAAAAGTTCATAGCCATCATTATACCCATTGCCGTATGTGATTACGGGTTTCTATCAGAGTAATAAACATGACAGCTCTCACATGAGTAGATCTTGTTAATTGCAGCAAACACTGTGTATTCTAACGTTTTTGGTGTGTGTGTGTGTGTGTGTGTGTGTGTGTGTGTGTGTGTGTGTGTGTGTGTGTGTGTGTGTGTGTGTGTGTGTGTGTTTGGGGCTATTGATTAGGTATTGTTGTGTTACTAAAAACGAAAACGAAAAAATCAACTTGTTCTGTACCCTGGATAGTGATCCAATATGGTCGCAATTTACTGCTCTTAATGTTCTGAATGTGTTATATCATATTATATACATTACTGTCTATGTAGCCATACATGCTCTATAAAACAACACACTAGTTAGGAATCGACTAGTCAACACCAGTAATGGCAGCATCAGTCCTAAGCTTCAAAATAACACTTCTCAGTGTTAGTGATAGAATTATATGCTACATCAGTTGATACAATGCGGTGTTTTTTTTGATGTACTCGTGTAAATAGTAAACAAAGCCTGTGGCTTTTAAAGTAATTATGTAACATGGTTGACCTTTATATGACCTTTCCATAACACGATAATTTCGTTTCTTACCTTGGTATGTAAACAAGAAGTCACATCAGTAGTTATCGGAATAGATGTGCAATTTGTTTTAGATGATAATTTTAATGGGCGCTGTGACAAACGGAATGGTTTTATCGGCTTTTGAAAACATAGCCATCGGGCTCGCACATGGCATGGCATGGATATTTTGTTGAAATAGTCGAGCATCGTCCGTTCTGCATTGATAAATTTGGATGTGAATACAGTAGGCATATGAGGTGGAGGGATGGATTAACAAACAAACATGTGTTTTCTCAGCAATTGAACGTCCCTGTGCCCAGTCATCTTATCCCCTTTCAAAAATTGTTTTCTTGAAAATGTGAATGTTTATCTTTTTGCTTGCCCATTAGTTTTATTTTTAGAATTCAAAGATTAATAACTCCTCTATGACTGTATATAATTATCCATCAATTCTTAAATCAACTTCGTACTACAACCGGAGGCGTTTGAAACCAGTTTATCCTTTTGTGATCATCATTTTGAACGTCATCTACAAATCTGGCAGAGAAGTCGTTCACGTTCACACAGTTACCATTTTTTACCGTTGACTTTGGGTAATTTTTTCGGGACCACATTTAACACATCAATATACCTGTTGCTGGTTCCAAGATGCACTGCACATCTCTCCATACAATACCGTGTATTTTCTACGGGCTGAGGGGTTTGCACGTGCTACTACTCAGGAGAATGGTTGTCACCTGACCGTCGTACCCTGGGTTCACCCGTAAAATCCCTCTCTGGTGTTTAGTCTTTGTTCTATGAAATCAAAGAGGTCAACATGTTTTTCCATCATCTCCTGATAAAACTGTTATTTCAAATGTAGCAAAGACAAACAAGACTAAATGTAACAACATAAAAGCCGTCCTCTAGCGCAGTGTATGTTGGAACCAGAAAATCGACTATTCAAGTATTCTTATAACACAGTCAGGCTGTCATACGAAGATGCTTGTGTGATGTCTATTGTTACCTCATTACCTTTTACACAATGGATTTTGTTATTGCCTTTATATGATTTAATTTCTTATCATTTTAAATTTGACAAAAAGTACCCGTATGTGACATAAATACTACTGATATTTAAAAGTAAATTAAATCGAAATCTGAGTACAAAATTTAATTTTAGAGACATCCAGATGGGCCTCTGACTGTCGGAATCATTTTGTGCGATTTTTTCGAACTTTATGTTTCGCACGACAACTATCTGGACGACGATGCTGCTGCTAAGGCAGCCATTTGATGAAATAAACCATCTATGCATCAAGTAAAAGTGCGCCACCATGTGACAAATCTGTATACGAAATAAATGATAAAATCTGACATTTTCTTTCCTCTAGTAGAATTGTGAAATATTGGCGCGACAACATTGTGAAAATTGTACTTGATAGGGTCACACACACACATGCTGTATAAAATGTATATGTTATACATATATTTATTTTGAGAACAAATATGTAATATGTAAGAAGACGAAAACACAATGCAAAGCAATTTAATATGGTTAGCGTTCTATATTAGAGGAAATGTATACCTACCTTTTAGTAGTTAATAATGTATATTGCAAATATATATATTCTACATTCCTCCACATTTTATTCAATATACCAGTATATGTTATAAAGTTTGCTCGGGCTGGTTTGGTTATCCTCTTTCCATAATATAAGTTGCAATTGTGTTAAACAAAATATAATTTTTTCGAGAAATATAGCACAAAGAAGTGGGAGCATTTGAACACTTAGGGGTATGCAGGGGTGTGCCGTCAAGTTCAATACATCTACCCTTTACTAAGGAATGCATTTTCGGGATGTCCATGATTAAGGCATGCGCATACATGCATAAACACTAGTTAGCCAAGAGTGATGATTTTGGCCCATTGGTGGCGCTATATATATTATATTCTCAAGTCCACTAGCTTTTTTGAAATTTGTGCTTAGTAATATAATTGAAAATCTAACTATATTTGATTTCCATTCATATTCAAATACAAAACAGTAATACCGACCACGTCAACAGTGGTTCGTTAAAAACCAACGGCCTCTACGACTGTGACTCCACGAATATCATGTACTCCATCACCTGCTAGAAACGCACTTTGGCTCTATCCATTGAGCAAACTGGTCATTCCCGTAGGAAATGCGTAAACAACCATGACATAGATATTGAAAACGATAAACCGATTGGTGAACACTTCAATCGTACAGGGCCACCAATCTATAACTTTACAGTGGCAGTTGTAAAAGATAAAGCGGAAAAATCAATTGCACTAAAAACAAAAATAATCACCACCTTTAGAATTATATATGTACTCCTTTTTTGTACTACTACTACTACTACTACTACTACTACTACTACTACTACTACTACTACTACTACTACTACTACCTTTGCATGCCTACTTAACACATTTACCAGATAAAATGTTCCCACTGCTAACCTTTTTTTACAACAGTTGTTGGATAAATAACATATCGTATTGGTTCAACACAATCTTTGCAACACATGTCATGACAAGATGTAATCCATACAGTAATGTCGTTATTACAGCGAGTAAACGTTAGATCTCACATAGTATGTCATTTACAGTAAGAACACGTTTTTACCTCCCGTATGGGTACGGGAGGTATTAAAATACAAATGTGTGTCTGTGTGTCTGTGTGTCTGTGTGTCTGTGTGTCTCTCTGTCTGTCTGTCTGTCTGTCTGTCTGTCTGTCTGTCTGTCTGTCTGTCTGTCTGTCTGTGTCACCATTTTCTAAAATTCGACTGGTTCAATTGTAATGAAATTTGGAATGTATAATGTTTAGGGTAATAGCTAGACCTGATTAGGTTTTCAGCCAGATCGGTTAATGTTTAATTATAGTAATTTGCATATTAATGAAGCAATATCTTAAGACAGCATACTTCAATTTCAATACAATTCAGTACATACATTAACCATAACAAATTGTGTATGTCCTATAAAGTTAGTTGATGTACCTTACATTGTTAATGAATAATTTTCATAATTAATTATTTTTGGTAATTAGGCTATATCTTAAGAATGCATACTTCATATTCAACATATTTTAGTACATACGTTAACCATAAGAAAACACATATGTCCTATAAAGTTAGTTGATGTACCTTACAGTGTTAATGAATAATGTTCATAATTAATGATTTTCGGTAATTAGGCTATATCATAAGAATACATACTTCAATTTCAATATAATTCAGTACACAATCGCACATGTTCTGTAAAGCTTGTTGATGTACCTTTCAGTGTTAATGAATAATTTGCATAATTAATGATTTTCGGTAATTAGGCTATATCTTAAGCCTGCATGCTTCAATTTCAATACAAATTAGTACATATTGTTAACCACAACAAAGCAGGTACGTCCTATAAAATTTGGTGCTATAGCGTACAGTTTTAATGAAAAATTTGCATAATTAATGATTTTAGGTAACTACGTTGTATCATAAAAATGCAAGCTTCAAATTTCGTATAATATGATACATATATCAACCATAATAATACGCACCTGTCCTATGAAGTTTGATGCTACAACTTTTACCTTTTAATGAGTATTTTGAATGATGAATGATATTCAGTAATTAAGCAGTATCATGCACTCTTCAAATTCCGTATAATTTTGGCACATACATTAACTTAAGAAAGTACGCTTGTCCAAAAACAAAGTCTGTTACCATAGTTTTTTTATTGTAATGAGTTATTTGCATAATTAGTGATTCTCTTACGGGAGGCATTCAGTTTAAATTTGGTTCAAAGATGTATTTGCCACAGAGTATAAGCCAACTAAATCTTTAACAGTATCTTGATGACATTGTGTGTCATAATTACCAACAAATTACACCAAATCATTTTATCATTATTCTGTACAATACAATTACCAACAGAGGTTCAACTAGTCTTGCTGCTAGACCCCTCGGGCTTTTCTGCTCACTGTCAAGGCGACCGAAGGTCGCTAGTCAGGGCGACAGCCCAGGCAATACACCCTACCCCCATACCAGGATATACAGTTTGTATACTTTGTTATTATTATTATTATTGGCAGAAAAGTGTTAGTGTAATATGGGCTACCATGCGTGACACAAACCCATTGTACTCTTTACTTGCATTATCATTCTTAAAAAATGTTATACCTTTATGTATATCTCCACAGTAGCACCCACTAGATATTTCAAAATAGTCAAGAGGAGATATGCCAGGTTCGTGTTTCAGGAGCTCGTTTGTTATCATGTTCATTAGGCTAATGCGAGGTGTGGACAAGAAATCCCGTCGAGATCGGCCATTACCTTGTGGACCATTGATCCAAACAATTCTTCCAGTTTTATTCAAAACCTTGTATAATTTTGCCGGAACTTGTGGAAGGCGTTTATGGTACGCTTGAAACACATTAAAATATTCGGATTCATTCTTGGTTACAAGTGCATCATGTAGACCTGATGAGATAGCCAGCATGTCTACCTTGTCATGCAGACGCAATCGCTCTTGTATTTCACTGTCACTTTTATCTGTCACACACCGAATTCCACATCCATCAGGTAGCCTCATCAGGGCTATATACCCTATTTGCCCAACAAGACCTTTGGTCCATAAAGTGAAGCCATGATTGTGAAACCTTTGCTTCAAATGACCCAGGTTCAAGACAGTATTATTTTGATAATAATAGATCTGTAGCATTTCGTTTGCCAGATGCTCTGTCACTGAGTCTCCTATAATTAACATTGTCTTTCCTTTGATGCACCTTTTCAGGTCTTCTGAGTTGTACAACTTGTAATGACAATCATAAGGTGCCCATACACGACGATTGCTCCTGAGGATGTCGACATCCCCTTCACAAAGTTTGCCATCACAACCATTTTCAGGAACAGAGACCCAGCGACCAGATGACATTCCTGATGAACACAATGGTGTAGTCTTAGACTTAGGTACACAGTTTTTATTATCTTCAAGTATTAATGCGAGAGGGGTGTTTCCAAGTGCTGTGGTGAAACCAGTGATTATATGCCTTGTATTGAAAATCCTGTACCGGTCTTTTTCTGTGCGGACCAATGATATATCAAGTTGATAATGCCCAGATGGAAGTGCAGGAATATTAACTGTAAAATTACCATGGTTAGAATACGTCACCTTGGCCTTATTGAAATATAAATTATACTCTTCTGGTGAAGGATATTCCTTTACATCGGGTCCTACTATCCGTGCATACATGTCTACCCAGGGTTCACAGTCAACGTTGTCACCATTGACATCGACAGCTCTTATTGTTAAAGATCCCGGAATACATGCTTTTAAAACTGTTCTGTTATTCTGTACTTTTTGGTCAGTAATTTCTAAAATAAATCGTTTTGGGTATTCAGTTAGATTGCAAAAATGCAGACTTTGTTTGGCTAGAAGTTTTGAGATTTCAGCTGTAATATTTGTATTTGTAACTTTAACAGCTTGAGTAGTTGTACCAGTGGAGCTTGTACCTTTAAAGTTCGATTTCCCATCGGTAATATTTGTAATTTTCATGGAAGCTGCTTGAAAAGTTTTACCATCGGAGATTGTCGGTGACTTTGATGTTTTCAGATGAACGAGCTTCTGAAGAAAAAAAACACAAAAAAACCACACAATTTATATTAATCACAGCCACCCAATCTATTATCCTGAAGTTCGTGGAATCATACAAGGCGCATTATGAGATACAACTAACATTGATCCTGTGGGATTATATACTTATCACATAATAAGACAAATCATATAAAGTTTGTACAGATACTGAAACGTTAGATCAAATATCAAAAATGGCGTCCGACTGCTCGGCAAATTATGCATTCATATAACAGATGTTGACGAGAGTTAACTAGCTACAGGCTGCTACACTGTAACATAAACAAATCGTCATTTCGACAATTTGTATTAATTTTTATGATATAATAGAATTATAAATAAAAATTACAGTGCTTCTGTTTATTAGTCTCATAGTGCACAGTTCAAAGTGTGAACAGTTGTCAATGTCAGCTCTCCTGTAATTGCCGAGTTTCCTTGTATTTTGGTGTTCCTACTCCGCAATTTTATCAGACTTTGTTTCATGAATATTTGAGGAACCTCCATTCCAATTTCCGCTGACTTTTGAACAGTATTGAAGTGGTTTTTGCCAATTTGTGCCAATTTTTGGACCTGTCCAGGATGGTAGGATAATCCCATTCTATGGTATAGTAATTTACATAGACTCATTGACATTCCATACCTCGTCAACTTATGCTAATATCTACTACTCCAGAATGCCCTCGTTATTCATCCTGATAGTGCTGGTCACATCCACCACCTGTCACCACTCCTATTACCAACATATATCATCAACTCTCATTGTAAGCACAACAAGACCTGACCTAGCTGCAACTACAGTGAGTAAGCTATCCACCTATATCTCTGTGAAAGAAAAATACAGCCACAGACGCATTCGTTACTATCCAAATTCGATATCATCGTTCAATTATAAGTTTCTGTCAATTGCTGGTGACATTGAGTCAAATCCAGGCCCTGGATCTGACTTAATTAGTGATGCGTATTTTATTCCACAAGATAACCCTGATGACGTCTATTCAATGCTAGATGCTGATTCGCTGTTGCCACCTGAAGATATCAATCTTCAACTACGAGACAATCCTCACCTCACCTGTGGTCATCTTAATATTCAATCCTTAAATAACTCACTTGATCAATTAAAACTCATGGACCCCTCAAAGATTTTTGATATTCTGCTAGTCACTGAGACTTGGATTTGTGAAAACACAAGCTCCGATTCTTTAGCTATCGATGGATTTAACCTCATAAGACATGATCGAAGATATTCTTCACATGGCGGTCTTGCAATTTATTACCGTAATGATCTCGTCATTAATACAATACCTAATTTATGTTCCGATAACAATGATCCCCATCAGATTGAACAGCTGTGGGTCAAGATTAGTAAACCATTCAAAATCACAGTCGGTTGTGTGTACAAACCACCACGTCTTCCCGTCTCAAGTCTCGAACAACTCTCTGCAAATATTGCATACGCATATCAATCTTTCGCCTCGAATTTTGCGATCCTCGGCGACTTTAATTGCGACCTATTAAGTAACAAACCTGAATCAAAAAAGCTACGTGAAATTCTTGATATCCACAACTTAACCCAACATATTGATGATGCTACTCGTGTCACTGCCAATACAAGATCATTGATCGATCTCATCATAACTCCTACATCCCTGCAACCAATTAAATCATCAGTTATACACTCTTCATTAAGTGATCATTACATGATTTACACAGTTCTACCACTACAACGACGCCGAAGACGTCCTCCCCGAACTGTCCACCATATACGCTGTATTAAGAAAATAGACACCACTAAATTCTTAAATGACCTCCAGAGTGTACCCTGGGAGAACATTGATCATTGCAGTGAAGTAAACGAAGCATTAAACACTTGGACTTCCCTGTATTACAAAGTTCTCGACTCTCATGCTCCAATAACTAAAGTACGCATTCGTCCGAAAGCCAATCCCTGGATAACTACATCCATCAAGAAAAAAATGCGATTTCGCGACTGGGTTCGTAAAATGCACCACCGCACTCGTCTTCATGTTTACTGGTGCGAATATATAAAACTTCGTAACCTTGTAAAGAAGGAGATTGAGTTTGCCAAATGCCGTTATTACAAAGAACTGCTATCTGAAAATATTAACAATAGCCACAAAGTTTGGAAGAAGGTGAATGAACTTCTTAAACCATCAGATAAGACTCTCCCTGTCCACGACAATGCCATCCCTCTCGCAAATAACTTTAACAACTACTTTGCTAATGTTGGTGTGCTTGTTCAGGATGAACTTCAACCGACAGACCCCTTGATAGATCACATACCAACACCTGGCTCTCAATTCCAACTTTCGACTGTCTCTGAAGAGGATGTAAATTCGGAATTATCCTCACTGCCATCAAATAAATCATCTTCCACTGATGACATTGACTCGCGCCTGATCAAACTTTCTATGCCAGCGATTGTTCCGTCATTAACTCGTATTTTCAATATGTCCATAACCCAAGGCATTATGCCCACACAGTGGAAAAAGGCTACAATTGTCCCCATCTTCAAGAAGGGTAAGAAAGACAAACAAGACATTTGTAACTATCGTCCCATCTCATTACTGCCCACCTTATCAAAAGTCATGGAACGTCTAGTCTGCAAGCAACTTAGCTCCTTTTTCGAAAGAAATAATGTTCTTCACTCAACCTTCTCAGGTTTTCGACCAAAACATTCTACAGCAACCCTGTTGCAACGTGTAACTGATGACATTCTTGTCAACATGTATACTAAGAAAATCTCGTGTCTTCTAATGCTGGATTTATCAAAAGCATTTGACTCTGTGAATCATGCTATTCTTCTTCAAAAACTTCAACGCTATAACATCCACCCCACTACCATATCATGGTTTAAAAACTACCTGACTGATCGCACTCAATGTGTTAAACTTGATTCTTACACTTCAAATCACATTCCTGTTAAAACCGGGGTACCTCAAGGAAGCGTCTGCGGCCCACTTCTATTCTCCCTCTATATCAACGACCTTCCACTCTGGCTCCAATCTAATACACCAATGTACGGCTATGCTGACGATATCAACATCTTAAAAGCAGCTCCTATCTCCAACTTAGATGCCTTACACGATGAGTTGATCGATGAAATCAACAATCTCACAACATGGTTTCACTCCAACTCTCTCAAACCCAACATTTCTAAATACCAATTCATGTTACTTGGCACTCGTCAACAATTGCAGAAAATACCAGATCACATTAAAACCCTCTCTACTCGCGATCATGTTATTCAGGCAACCACCAGTGCGACTTGTTTGGGTCTTAGACTTGACCCTGAACTCAAATGGTCAAACCATATAGCCTACCTCCGTCGAGCTTGTGGTTATCGACTTATTACCCTGGCTAGAGCAAGACGTTGTATTCCTGAAAAAATTCGCAAGAATATCATCACAGCTACAGTTTTCTCACTCCTGGACTACTGTGACACTGTTTATTCAAACTGTAGTATCACATTAAAATGCAGCTTGCAACGTATAATCAATTTCGCTGTCCGCATCCAATGTGGGCTAAAGAAGTCTGAACATGTCACTACCGCCAGACTTAGACTTGATTGGCCAACCATTCAAGAGCGACATAACCACAACTTCAATAAACTTGTCAAAAAATGTATTATTAACAAAGTACCATCGTACCTTTCTGAACTTATTTCAACCAATGATACGTTTCATCAATACAATACAAGGACCAAATTCCACATTCCGAAAGCCCACTCTCGTTCCTTCAGATACAGGGCATCCATCGCTGCAAATAGTTCATAAATTTAATGCCCTTTGTACTCTTTCCTCAAGATGGTCATTATTGTACAGTGCTTAAATTTGTGTCTGTTATGTATATTTGTATTTTAAATCTGTATTGTATTTGTTTATCTTGCATTTGCATGAAAAGCCATTTAATGGATGCATTGCCGTTTATAAATAAATAATAATAATAATAATAATATCACCCATCGATGTATATAATGCAATGTGTGTATTTACGTTTTGAAACGAAAGTGTATATTAGTTATTACGAACATTAACTGCCGCAAGGGTTAGTTTGTTATTTTAAGCTTTGTTTTTATTAGTTCTTTAAGCTGTTTATAGTTCCGGAGTTTGCACTCACAACTAACGCTACACTCCCAGACGTATAAACTCGAATACACGGCACGATGCAGACCTGCATCGCACAAGTTGGGTGGAATTTCTACCTGCCAAAATAGAGGACATTTCATAACTTCCTCATTAATTACGGACACCTCCTCATGACCCAAGAAATGTTCCATAATACCCCAAATCCCACCAACAACGGCAAAATAGCGATAAATGACAAAAGATTTTTAACGGATAGCATATCAAGATCACGCTGAAAACGTAAGTGAAATGTAAGAATAAAACCCTATACTACCCGTTCTGGATATGTCGCTGTATTTCTTGCTCTGAGGAGATTGGGGTACTTTTGAATATCCCTTGGTTCTCGAAGGCTCCGTAATTAATGATTGAGTTCAATAGGAAGTGTCTGATTTTTTATGACAGGTAAGGCATGATTTAACAGAACAATTTGCCCAACTCAACCTTGCGATACATAACTGTACCGCAACGCCTGTTTGAGTTTGTACATTGGGAATTGTAGCATTTAATACATACGAAAATGAAAAAAAAGTAGCACAAATGCAAAACTAACTCTACAATTTGTGCATACAAACAAATGTGATCATAGCTTTAGCGTACGTAAAATGGAAGGAACAACTGTGAACAGTCTAGAGAAAAAGATTCAGTAGAACAGGGGACGAGTTTATATATATATTTCACTTACGTTTTCAGCGTGATCTTGATATGCTATCCGTTAAAAATCTTTTGTCATTTATCGCTATTTTGCCGTTGTTGGTGGGATTTGGGGTATTATGGAACATTTCTTGGGTCATGAGGAGGTGTCCGTAATATATATATATATATATATATATATATATATATATATATATATATATATATATATATATATGTGTGTGTGTGTGTGTGTGTGTGTGTGTGTGTGTGTGTGTGTGTGTGCGTGTGTGTGTGTGCGTGTATATATATATATATATATATATATATATATATATATATATATATATATATATATATATATATATATATATATATATATATTATTTATATATAATCCCATGAAATCAATGTTAGTTTTACGTCATAATGCTCCGAGTATGATTCCGCGGACTAATACAAATTCGAGCCGGTAGGCGAGAATTTGTAGTTCGCGGAATCATACGAGGAGCATTATGACGTAAAACTAACATTGATTTTATGGAATTATATATTTATCACATAACTAAGTATTTCCCCTTATTATTCTAAAATTTTAAATCGTATTTTACGAATACTGTATCTTTTCATCGCACTATATTCTTCATCGCGTATTAAAAAATGGAGCCCGACGGCTATGCAAATTACATAATCGCGTGACCTGTCGCGAGGTCAAGCTTACCATGGTATCGGTCGGGCCGGTCGCGGTTCTGTGGTTTCTCAACCAAAATTATCGGTTATAACCTTGCGATGTACATGTAATATCGAATTTAGTTTAAAACGTAAGTAGAATTTGTCTGAATACGACTTTTGTGCCGTCATTTTAATCATATTTTCTCGGGTTGTGTAAGTTCGGAGATCTGAGCGACGGAAAATCGTAAGTAATTAGCTTGCCGGCTGCTACATCGATAATCTACGTGATTTTTAAATATAATAAAATGTATCAAATAAAAATAAAAGGACTTCTACGTATCAAACTCATGCCATCCAAGGATATATGTAACGTAATGTATGCATTTACGTTTTGAAAGCACGTAATTATTACGATAAACTTGATCGTAGCGTAGGATTGACTCGAACAGTACGGAGAAAAAATAGTTCGGTAGAACAGGGGTGATATGCTCTGAAATCACCCCTGTTTGACGTCACACAGTAGAAGATATGCACGTATTTATGTGATAAATATATATATATATATATATATATATATATTAAGTAGTGTGCATGCATACATAGAAACAGACAGACAGACAAACACACACACACACACACACATACACACACACACACACACACAAACAAAACAAACAAACAAACACAAACACACATACATATATTACTATATTATGGTCACTTACTGATACAGGGTTATATTTCCTTCCTGAAGTATATACTGTATATCTGTTAACATTGAGATAATTCGCCATAAGAATGAGAGAGATTATTGATATCATAGTGACCACAGTAGTCGTACCAATCCGTCTCTTCTTATTCTTAAGTAAGCGACTTTGGTCCATCATCACTTCTTTAAATTCATTCAAGTTCTTCATCGTGTGTATCATAAGACTTGCTCTTTAACACCTATCGTTGCCGTTTATACATGTATCAGACTCCACAGATGGCGATCTGTCTATCCCACTCGCCTGTGCATTTCAATGGGTATTATTATGAAGGCATGTCAATGGGACAAACCATTTCACATCGAGGGGTAGTTGAGAGGAATTTTAAGGAGCAGAAATATTTTGACGAAAATTCCGCGCATAATGTCGATACCAGAAGGATACTTGTTGCAAAACCAACATATAGTCACTTTTGCCGCCTTCCCATTGCAAAATAAGGTATAACGGCAAACATATGTAAATATATATATATATATATATATATATATATATATATATATATATATATATATATATATATATATATATATATATGTGTGTGTGTGTGTGTGTGTGTGTGTGTGTGTGTGTGTGTGTGTGTGTGTGTGTGTGTGTTTGTAAGGGACCAGTCAGTTTCTTCAGCGGGAGGCGGGGGCGGTGGATTTGCAGGGGGTGGGGGTCACCCTGTTTTTGAAATTGGCAGTAAGGGGTCATGCTGTTTTGAAAATTGTGGATGGGGGGGGGGGGGTCATTGTGTTTTGGATTGTGATGGAAGAAAAAATTCCTTTTCTGCAGTGGCATATAGCCTTGTCTGAAATGTGGTACATGTAAATATTTGTTGTTGTCCCTGTTTATTACATGAATTCTTTCATATTACTTATTAGTTCAAACATAACTATAAATATACATATACATATATTACCTAGCTACCACACTAATTACAGAACATGTCATGTAAATGCTTGGCTGTTTCACAATCAGTGCTTCACTTATATTGCACTTTGGGGCAAAAGTGAACTTCAAGGTTTCGTAATGGTAATCTCCATAGATAGTTTTTATAACAGAAGTTAATCTAAATTGTTCTACTCGTCAGTATGAACTTGTCAGAAGGGAATAATACACTCTCTATTTTGGACACTGCATTTTATTAACATTACAAACCACCACATCTCATGAGATTCCAGTTTCTATTATACACTAGGTATGACCACCTAACATACCGGTGACTTTACTATATACATGCAATATTAATGCCACTATACCAATGTTACCGGCCCATTTTTATGTGACATGGGAAACTTACATTTACGTTAGCTTTTCGAAGCTTGGAAATATTACCTCAAAGGCTATGAATAACCTAAACATCGCCTTAATAAAAGCAAAAAATTGCAGATCTGCCAGGGGGAAAACCCCAAGGACTCCCTCACCCCCAGAGGTCACTCATGCATTCAACCAACAATCAGATGCGCCAACAACCTTTTTACTGTCATAATGGTATTAAACTTTTCTTAAATATTTTAATCCTATTCTAATTTGAGATGATATTGTCTTTTAAAGATATGAAATGTTTGCCAAGATAGTCTAAAATTGCCTTAAACTCCAAATCTCCCCTACCAATGGTACTACCATTAGATGTGCTGACTTTTACTACATGTATATGATGATGCCATTTAACTTTTTAAGAACATATTTCAACCCTACAATTTAAGTTATAAAGAATAGTTTCTGATACTTGATGGTGCTGTCTTGTAAAGCTTGCTTGAAAGGGTCTGAATAGCCTAAATATTGGCTTTAAGAGTCAAATTCCTCCAGGGCTTCTAGAGCTAGAGGGAGACCCTCTCGGACCCCCCACATGAGGTGGACATATCCCAGTCTCAAGCTCTTCCCCTTTTACTGTCAAGATGCTATCAAAGTATATTTCAAAAGTATTTCAACCCTATGTACAGTAGTTGCTTTTTACATGTTGGTGCTGTCTTGTAAAGCTTGGAAATTATTTTCTGAAAATGTCTGAATAGTCTAAAAATTGACTTTTCAGAGTTAAAAACCTCCTGGGCTTCAAGGGGGAGACCCCCTAGGACCCCCCATAAGAGATATACATATTCCCTGCTCAAGCTTTCTCCCTACCTTCCACTGTCAAGATACTATTAAACTCCTTTTGGAATATATTTACCTTGTCTAGTCAATAATTATAATTATGATAGTGCTATCCCGGGATCTTATAAAGTAAATGCAAGACAGTCAAGCAGTCCACGCTGAGTGCCGATCAAAAACTACCTGTCATGTGAATATTATATGGGGGGGGGGCATCATGTTTTAGAATTAAGTGATAGGGGTCAGCCTGTTTTTGGTTTTACAGAGAGGGTGGGGTCAGTGACTTTTTGTCAGCCCGATTTAAGAATCCACAGACCCCCCCCCCCCAAGCTGGAGAAACTGACCAGTCCCTAAACTCAGTATACATAAATATCTATGCTGGAGTAAACTGCTTATATACATCCTGAGGAGCCGTCAGACAGTGTTTCACATTGTAATTGCGATCATCAGACGACAATAATTATTTATATATATACATAAAAATTGAAAAAAGACGAGTATGTTATTTCATTATGGATTTACACTACAGTCCGTTTCACCAAATGGATCATCAGGTGTATGGGTGGGCTGTGGGAATCGCTAACTGTATGTACATAATATACAACTGTATACATATATATATATATATATATATATATATATATATATATATATATATATATATATATATATATATATATATATATATATATATGAATGTGTAAGTGTCTCGCTGGAGAGAACAGTGCTCGATGCAAATATTAGTAGCAGAGCATTATAGACTTAACTCAATAGAATAAGGATGTGATAAGTCTTATTACGCCTTTATTGCATTAAGTGTATATATATATATATATATATATATATATATATATATATATATATATATATATATATATATATATATACAGGTTTTGAAAATTTGAACCAAATTATATGCTATAGACCCTACAGAACTGTTTCGTGAGGTGCGTAGTCCTCACTCATCAGGGGCAGAATGGAATATAGTATCTGCGTTTCCTTATATATATATATATATATATGTATGTATGTATGTATATATATATATATAAACAAATACGATTCATACATTGTGTTAAGCACATTTACTACTAAAAAGAAATAGTTCTTGTGACAAATATTGAATTAGCCTAATTGTAGTATAATTCCACAACTGTATACAAATAACATGGTATGATTTACGGAATATGTACTCTCGTTGACGATGCATACTGCTTCTTGGCATTTGAGGGATAGGTATGAAAAAAGTCCAACGGATGGACGAAACCCATCAACATAACACCATCCAGGCTATAATAGTTGGGGTCTGAATTCCTAGATAAAATCAATCATTTTTGAATATAAAAATACTTATGAAGGATATGACAACATACAAAAGTACATGAATACGTAAAATCCAAGCGCATCAATTTCATATATCTACTTCATAAACTACCTAAAAAACAGTGATTTAGTACTGTAGTTCTCTATGATTATGTTAAACTGTTTTTGGTGAAACTCATATATGATATTATTACAGCAGACGAAAGAAAGTTGTGCAGGAACTATTAAAGTCAGAACGGATACAAGTTTTGCTGGTATCTGTCTCTTGTAGAGGGCGATATTCATACACATTGTAATTCAATTGCTGCTCGTGTTTGTCTCTTGCAGAGGGTGGTTAAATACTAAACAAGGGTTGCATGAAAACAGCATGTTCCCCTGTCACAATTTAGACATGCATCAAATCATGACTGTAAACTACATGTGGACTATACCATGCAGACACATACAACAATTGTGTTACAATGTATACAAATTCAATCTGGAAGAGACAGACACATGCATCAAGTGTATTACAATGAATTCGATCGAATCACTCTCTGCAAAAGACAGACAACACTTGCATTCATATTATGACTTTTGTAGTGCACAGCTTACTTTAAATTTCGTCTGTTGTTGTAAGCTTATAGACTGCATACGCAAAAATAGAATGTTACTCTTTACTAATATTTAGTATACATGATTCGCTTTTAGGAAAATACGTAATAATTAATATACATAATAAGTATTACACTAAAACGATTTTTTTTTTCAAATCAGTTTTTTTTTCACCTAAGAATACAATCATATTTGGTATACTAAAGTCCTGGCGTTCCTATTGTAGACATACTAATTAATTGTTATATTTCAGGGTTGTTCACTCTTTTTCAGTATCTTCACTGGCCTCTTTAACTCTGGCTTCAATAAATTCAATGGTTCTCTTGTATGCCTTTTCGCATGATGTTTTGAACAGAGCTGGAAAATAACCAGATGAAATAAACTTCAACTTCGTGTCCTGCAAAAAGACATCCTGTATGATGTTCCGAATATATCATTCGCAGGTTGAATGTAGTTTAACAATCTCCTGTTGTCAACTATCAAATCCCTCTCCCCAGAAATGTATGTATTTGAATCAAATCCTCGTTTGTCCCCGAATAAAAACTCAGTTTAAACTTTAAACTTGTAAAGGCTAACTAACTAACTAACTAACTAACTAACTAACTAACTAACTTACTTACTGGTTTGTTACTTTTTTATATAAAGCATGCGATGATTGTTCTATGACGAAACAATGAAATAATTGTTCTCGACAGTAGTATAGAATATGGGGGTAGGATCGCAGTTGTCCAGCTTGTGTACGTTTGAACAAAGTCCATGGAATAGTCCTTTTTTCTAGGAAATAAAGAAAGGTGAATACCCTTTGATGCTAATTTAAGTATTTGAAAGTAGGTTAATCATAACATCAAAGTTGTTAACAATTTGTTGTCAGTGAACTTCGAAACGTTTTTAGAGGTGACAACAAAATTATTAACAACTTTCATGTGACCTTTAACCTACTTTGAAATATTTGAATAAGCATCATAGTGTATTCCCTTTCTTTATTTCCTAGAAAAAGGACTATTGCATGCATTTTCCTGAAAAGTACACCAGCTGGAAAACTGCGACTGTACACCCATATACTATACTATTCTCAACTTACTTGGATATATGTAAAACACGTGTACCATTTTTTCCATTAGTAAGACTTCGACATGGCAACCAGCCTGTTTTAACTTCTCAGCATAGGCTGAAATAAATTGAATGACATTTAGATATTATTAACTAATATTGTTCTTCATTTAGCCAAGGAAAAAAACAAGTTACCTAAGGGCACTTGTCACTACCAGTCGCTAGACGAGTAGTGAGAAATCCTTAGGTAATGGGTATTTTCAAGCTGAATGAAGTAAACTATTGGGGAACAATATGATTAATACTATAATTATGCCTCCTCATAAATCATGAAAAATCGCGAAATGCGTTGACAATTTGGAATGTTTTCACTAAATGGCATTCCAAACACTGTAACGCTACTGACGTATCCACAAGTTTTCATGAACGACCTTGGTATAGAATCTATATTTTCTGTTCAAAGACAATAACTTGGCTTGAGTATTGTGTAATGTTGCGTATTCCAAGCGAGACTTGTGTAAGCTAAAAACCAAAGGAATAAGTACAATTCTTATTTCGAGGCGTTTTCAAATCGACTCGGGTGTACGCTTTAAAGTGAATTACGTAATTACCCTACCTAAACCTTCGTCACGTAAGATATCGTATTCAGATATTATCATCAAACATGGCGGTTGTTTCTTGCAAGTATCCACACTTCTATTCAGTAATGAGGCTTTCAGCATATCTTCCGGATTAGCAAAAAGTTGTTTAAAAACCCTAAGAAATGAAAAAGGTATGTATTGAGCAAGTGTGAATTCACAATAACTTGCATATTGCAAATTCATGATGATATAGTACTAATATATATTGTACGTTGAACTGCAATAGGCAATAAATCAATGCACAATTTTTAATATAACGTACAATGGAATAACAGTATATTCCAACAATTAATGTCCTTCCAGACATATTATTAGCATTAGAAACCATATGTGATTTGAAAGTGTCATTGGTTGATTTGTGAGATAACATCGAAGATAAAATGCAGAAGATTCTGAACATGAATTCTGAGGCAAACAATACCAGCGCATTAGCGATATTGCGGGCCTAAAAACATTATGTTAATCCAACTTTTATCAACACCTACTACAAATATATAAAAATATACACATTTTCATTTGCTTCACTGTGCAGTATTTACAACACTTTGACTACACAGGGTTTTTAATTTGTTGTACTGCACTACAATCGGAAAAAAACAATGCTAAAATTAAAGCTGCAAGCAGATTTTCCGGGCTCAATCGGTTTGCCTGGCAGGCAATGATGTGCTGAAGGGAGGTTGGGGTAGTCTTCCTTCTACACGCCAAATTGTAAGGTTATCTATGCACTGGTTTCAGAGAAGAATGTTTTGAAAATGATTTGCAGGAAAATCCAATATGGCCGCCACTGGATTTCTTAAATCAATGATTGCCGTGAAACTATGCATTTAAATTTTTCTCGTTTATAAACTTTAAAGTAGTCAAGTAGTTGATTCTATTTGCCAAAATGCAAGTCATTCAGTGCAGTGCTTTTGGAGAAAAAGTCATTTTTAAAGTTTCGTAAAATCCAATATGGGCCACCATAGCGGCAAAATTAAAAAGGCGGGTGACATGCATACTATGTACCAAATTGTGAGTCAACTGGACCCCTAGGTTTTGAGAAGAAATTGTTTTAATATGTTGTCGAATTTCAATATGGCGGCCAGGTCACGTGACCAGCCCAAAATTCCTGGGTCAGATGCATGAGTACTCATGGTCCCCAATAAACCTACCAAGTTTGAAAGGTTTACGGGCAATCGTTTTCTAGTTCTAGCTCGACAAAAAACTGCAGAAGAAGAAAGAAGAAAAACCCTAACAACACCAATAGGGCCTAAGGACATAGGCTTTGGCGCCTAAATACAAACCATTTCCTCGTCGCTGCCTCCAAGAAATAACCTGTTGCAAACTCCAGCTCTGAAGGTAGCACATTCAGTGTGTCGTCTGTAGCAGGATATATCAGAACCTTATTTGGAGAGAGAACACGAACCCCATTTTAACTCCCAAGTGATATTGCTGCAATGTGGTTTGGTATTTTGTACGCTTGTGTCTGTCTACCTGCATGTCTGTTTGTTTTTGCATGAATATATTGGTGCACGGGTCTTTCCTCGTAACATATCTCTTGACGAATAACATACACATATGCAATCATCCTACAGTATGTATTTTTTTCTGAATGGGGAGCAAATGACTTTGACGATGAAGGTCAATATAAAATTTGGTGTTTGGCTAGAAAGCGTCTAATAATGCGGCAATGTAACAATGTCACACTTAACGATGATCCTATGCATAAAACTAACTAATTTATTGAGCAAGTTTTTATTTGACCTTGAACATAAAAGTCAAGGTTAGTTTGTAACTTGTACTTCTATAAAACGTAGGTGTCGACATTTAAATGATGTCCGTAGGTATAAAACTTCCAAAGTCATTAGCAATTTGCTATGTGACCTTGAAGGTGGGGGGGGGGGGGCATTGCAAGATCAAGTTCAATGTATGGAAAGAATGCTACCAATGACAATATGGGTGAATGGAGTCTTATTGTATTCACTTTCTTGCGTTATGATCGAAATAGAATGTTTGTCTATTTGGCCTTGGACCTAACATGTTAAAATGAAAGGCAAAGCTTATGGTCTCAAGAACACACAGCCGTTGGCCATTCCCATAGCTCCCTTGACCTGTGGACTACAAACAACCAAAACTCCAAACAGAAACTCAAACCCATGCACTTACACAGACACTCACTCACACAGACACAAATACACAGAGTGACAGGCATGTACACACACACACACACACACACACACACACACACACACACACACACACACACTGTTTACATCGCTTCATATATTCACAGTTAATTCAAATTTCTATCTTGGGTATATCTGTATGGAAGAAGTTCAACTCACCTGAAAGTCAACTATGTTAGCTTCAGAAAGTTCTTGACACACATTAGCAGCAATCATGCCTCCAGCACTGTCGCCACCAACACCAATAATGCTTTTATCGCTGCCTCCAACGGTCATTCTGTTTTCAGATACCCATCTTAGGACAGCCACACCGTCTTCAATGTTGGCGGGGAATTTGAATTCTGGAGCCAGACGATATTCCACATTTACGATTATGAACTTTGCTTGACTGTAGATTAAATATATAATAGATTGGTGTACTTGGTAAGATGACCCTATTTTTTATGTTTCTCATTACTTTTTCATGGCAACTATGGGTCGGTCGGTCGAATTTTAAAAAAAGTCATCTTCTTCATGTTTCTTTGCCTCTCCTTTTCCCACGTCCTATCTTCGTTTCTTTGTATTAGATTCCTGATAACAAGCCCTTTCTCAGCTTTCTACACAATTGGCATGTTCTCAGCCCCATACTTGAATAATGTCCGTCATGAAAGAATTACTGTGTTCGCGAACAAGTGCCGCCATGACTAGGTGATTCGAAAGTCCAGACACTTGTTGCTTTCGACAGGGCGCTGTTCCGCAAAATATTAAATGCGGGAAAAAATAAAAATATTCAAAAATATGGGTCGGTCGTGTAATGAGAAACAGAAAAAAAAATTGGGTCACCCAAATACTTATTATGGGTAATGATTAACTTGACCTTTTAGACAGTAAGACAACCTGGGGCAAAAGCCATGATAGTAAATATCAAATACATTTGCCCAATCGTTTCTGAACTAAAATTAGGTACTTTCCATATCAGAGTTCAAACAGACTTGTGTTCAGTAACGTATCATTTTGACACTAATAGGAAGAGTTCTGATAAATATCACATCAGTCTGCCAAATACTTTCTGAGTTTAAGACTTTTGACCAAGCACACACCCAGGAGCTATACTTAATTCGCATATGAATAATAGCGCTAAACAAAATGACATTTCTTAGTCAAGGCATCCTTAGAGACACCCGCATAGAACTACAAACAATCAAAATTCTACTATGTATGAGGTTAAGGAATACATTGATAAAATTCCCCAATGAGAAGAGAATAAAACGATTAACCTTGATATTATCTTGCATGGGGCATCAACTGTGTGTCGACTTCCAAACACATAACCCCCTCCATGAAAGTAGACCCAAATCGCAGGATTGCTATGGTAACCAGTTGGTTGATAGATTGTAACCATGACGCCATCTATTGGAAGAAGAAAATCATGTTCAGTTATCTTCGTACTTACTAGTCTCTTTGTCTTGACACTCTTGGTAATATGTCAGGACAAATACGATAGGCACATGTGACGTCATAACCAGAGGTTTCCCATAAACCCTTGCAGGAAATCCCAAAATGGCCAAACACATGTCAAGTGCAGTTAGAACTTCTCTACAACTTTTCAAAGTTGAATAAGTTACAAAGTGCTATTTTATCCCCCAAACTCATAGCATACATAGGAACATTAAGTCTGGCTGGAATTTTCCTTTAAAAATGTTGAGATGCTGTGCAAACTGGATTTATGTACAAATAATGTTGCCATTTAGCGATGTTTATCAGGCTCTGAAACTAAGGGAAAGATATTTATGATATTATTATGTACATTTTACATTTTATCTAAAAATCAATATTGGTGTACATTGTATTGTACTTAACATAGAAACATTGTCAAGTGATGTCTTTGGCAACAATATGTTCGGGAGGAAAACAAAATAGGGAAAATAAATGTATGAAAACGTAAAACATAATGTTTTATTTCTATGGCCAATCTTGCATTGTATACACTCGTGCTCTCTCGATCTGTATGTCAAAACTACACGGTTGAACAGGTATTTTTAGAATTCCAATGATATACTGAAAATGAAAGATTTTGAACAAAAAAATGAAGTTGAGTAAGTGAACAAGATTATTAATTGGATATACCTTCATAATGAGGAACTGGTATATTGAGCTCTCGGATCGTCCCGTCGAATGACACTTGTGTACCGTCTAGTTCGGTCAAGGCGTCAAACTCCCGTCGGGCCTCTGCCACTGTCTTATCGTCTGTTGGCAACCCAGGATCCGTTCCCAGGAGATCAAGAAATGCTTTAGCCTCGGGATGTAATGGTTTCCTGTTATCTTCCCTACTCGCCATATCGGTGGTCAAAGCGCTAGAAACGACGCCAACGAAACACTGTTTAGTATGAAGAATGAAACTGGGGTCACTGTATTAGGTCACTCAAGGGACCAGTTAGAATACGGGGGTTACACACAAATCATGTGTCATTGATTTGGGTATAATTGTGCTGCGAACCACTCTGGGTGTTTATACTTCAAAACAAGCCGTGGTCTTACCCTAGTCGTTCAATCTCAGTCTCTATCACATTAGTCCTTCTTATTCCAATTATTTCAAGTTGTATATACAGCGGATATCGTCTCCACGCTCCACCAATCGACATTGTTATGATACCGACCCTGTCTACGTATGTATGTATGAAAGTCTTGGGATCTATATACTTTATGAGTAGCACCCCCTATTCTGACATTACTGCCCCCGAGATGCACCAACTGGATGGGGTGATCTTATACTTGCTCATGGAATCATGGGAAATATATTCTGCCTATTGTTTGACAACCATTCAGCAGAGAAGCGACACATATAGTCTGTCATGTACAGCGTGTTGCAGGTTACTGTTCACTGGCTGTTTCATACAACCACTTACAAACCAGTAAGAAATTACACATGCTACACTTCAAGATAGCAAGATGGAATGAGCTGTAGTTCCTTGTTACAGTTTGAAACACCAAAGGCAGAAAATTCCCAAAATCATGGGTCAAATACTATACTAAAAGCCATAAACACTCTAAAGCAACTAAACCTTGGGAGGGGGACACCCCCCCCCCCGTTCCCAAACTCATCCACGGGCGCTGCACGTCCTCACAGCTATGCCTATGACCGCCTAAATCAGTTTGGTGACCATCTATTCTCAATATTATCGACATCAGTGTAAAATAGGAAACGTCCCCATGAATTTGAAAACTCTTTACAACAGTGGTCATATTCAATTACAGTGAAAATAGTGAATTATAAAATACAATAATTGTCATATTTTAATTGTTAGATATTTCGATTAGTTTCATTTTAATACAGTAAAATTATGTCTTAATAAAGTACCTCGTAATAATAGTTACCTGAAAAGAAAACACATTCTTTCAATTGGAACATTACGGTAACAGTATCACAGTCATTATCAATTTCCTTTTCAATTTCAGGTATTGAAAAATAATTACTTATTTAATTTGATTTAATTTGATATTTAGATTGTTTATAATATTTAATTTACTTTTTTACATCAACATGTTTTTCCTGCCTTGATAGGTAATTGCCATCTTCAACCTTGGTTAATGAATATTAATGATAAGTAGTTCTGAAAATGTTAGTAGTTTTAAAATTCAAATAAAGCCTTAAAATGGCAAACTATAAAATCACTTGTAATTTAAATATCTTCAAAATAATTACACACATATATAAATAGTTATTTAAGACAATCAGAATTTGACATTTATATTTCACTATTGTAGTAGATTTATGAAGACACAGATAATGAATAAACAGAAAAGTGAATTGACATGACATGATAATGCTATATTATAGCATTGAGGGTTTTGTTCTGTTTGTTTCTTGCCCTGTTTGTCTTGTAGGTTTTTGAGGACGACAAACAAATTATTTAATTCATAGCGCCTTACCTTTATTTGCTACGTTTATTGTCCTTTGCTCTTTTTTATACCATGACTGAGTTAGCGCCTTCTTCCTACAAATTTTAAAGGAAAAGGGTGGTAACTTCATATTCTGTGCTTAAACGTTCACATGATTATGTGTGAATGTATTGGGTTTTTAAATCATAATTTTATTCATAACACCCACCCTCTAAAGACAGTATGTATCCTGCATGTAGTTGTATGTTACTAATGTAAATGTAGAGTATCGAAGAATATCGAAATTCTCAAAACATGTTCTTAAGTTTGGAACTTTAAAAACACCATCTAATTGAACAGTTATCACCGTTCGTTTGTTCTCAGATACGTAGATATGAAATGAACATCTGTTATTTCCCTCTGCTCTCTGTTGTCAATCGAAATAAACTTCTGAAAATTTCTTTCACTGCTGCTAAAAGTGTGGGCCTGCCTATTCCTGCTCTCTCCGATCTTACTGATCGTGCAATACTGCGCAAGGCACGTGTGATTGCTGTTGACGACAAACATCCACTTTATGCATATATTTTGATATTCTCTGGCCGAAGATACCGCTATCTTAAATGCTCCAAAGTTCGTTACAGCAAGAGTTCTGTCCCGTCAGCCGTCAGATTGTTAAACCATTGCTAAGCTGTATTTGTGTACTAAGTGTATTTGCATTTGTATTTGTATTTGTATTTGTATTTGTATGTAGTTGTGTCGCTTGGACTTTTGTGAGTTGTATACTACATATCCTTGAGGACCAATAGATAATAATAATAATAATGATTGTTAAGATAATTTGATTCTTTATCAATATACTTTATGTTGTATTGTGTGCATGCAGATGAGAAGATATATGAGCATGCCAGACCTGAGAAGACTCAGAAAGAATATATCTGTCGTGGTATGTGATGACCAAAAGGATAAGTCGGTTGGAATTCAATATTCATCGATAAGCTTCTGGTATGAATCTTGCAGCGATGTTTTTATGTGTAGCTATTCTTCATTCTAAAAGCA
>NC_135562.1:5307633-5425133 GCF_964340395.1 Glandiceps talaboti
GATACAACGACGATTGTATCCACACAACAAGGTAGACATGCTGGCTGTCTCATCAGGTCTACACGATTCACGTCTAATTACGAATGAACCCGAATATTTTAATGCGTTCCAAGCATACCACAAAGGCCTTCCACAAGTTCCGAATAAATTACGCAAGCTTTTGAGAGAAGGTGGAAAAATTATTTGGATGAATGGTCCCGAACCAAGTGGTCGGTATCGATGGAATTTTACATCAAAACCTCGAGTTACCCTTATGAACATGTTAACAAATGAGTTCCTAAAAAATGAGCCTGGCATATCTCCTCTGGACTATTTTGAAATATCTAGAGGGTGCCACTGTGGAGATATACATAAGGGTATACAATTTTTTAGGAATGATAATGCAAGTAAAGTGTACAATGGGTTTGTGTCACGCATGGTGACCCATATTACGCTAACACTTTTCTGCCAATGATAATAATAATAACAAAGTATACAAACTGTATATCCTGATATAATCTTCTATCTTCATAACTTACAATGGAAGCCCAGTTGGGTTGAGAGAAAGACGTCATTAAGGTCAACAAACTTCTGCGTTGTCTCGTCTAGTTCGATATACCCTTGCTAAAGTACTGCTTCTTTTTTTCGTATAGCATGATATAAGTCTTGCCAGTATTGCTAAATTTTCCTTGTGTGAGCTATCATTAGGAAACTTGAAGAACACTCTGTTGGGCATGGATATTAAGACAACACCACACTACACTACACCACACCACACCACACTACAACATAACACAACACAACTCAATGCATTTTGATATCATATGTATCAATGTGAATTTCCATAGTGATTAGAGCAATTTGATAGGGTTAAAACACCACTATAATCACAATTTGTCAAGTTCTTGCAAATTGAACATTTCAAAGCTATCCGGTTTACTGCAGATTTACAAAAAATATCACGTTTTATTTCATAGGTGTGGGGGTGGTTAATACATTTCTTTGTTGAACATGTTTACATTGCAATATATGTAAGTGGAACGTGATAATTATCGATGTCATTAGCATTATGGAATTGTATGGTGAAAAATAATTGATTTGGTATAATTTGTAACTGTGTGTCACAAAATGTAACCGAGATAATATCGTTGTTGCACGGGCATTGGTTTAATATTTTGGTTAAATTAGTTGGATTGTACTGTGTATCTACAGAATATTATTTTGAAAAATCATGTGAAATTGTGTTCTTACTGTAAATGATATACTATATGAGATCGAACATTTAATCGTTGTAAAACTACCTAATAACTGTAAGGATTATATCTTGTCATGACACGTGTTGCAAAGCTTGCATTGAACAAATACGATATGATATATATTGAACTGTTGTAATAATATTTTACCAGTGGGAACAATTCATCTGGTACATGTTTTAATTATGCATGCTTAGTATGTCTGTCGAAAATTGAATAACATTTGAGAATATATTCCAACCTATTTTACTTTAAAAATCATTACGCGAATACATTCTACAGAAGGATATAGTACAACTTGTTTTTCTTTTTTTCTTCTATTTTTACAAATTTTAGCGACGATTTTTAGTCCATATTATCTCAATAGAAAGATTCAAAGGCCTAATGTGTATTAATTTATTCAAAATTCAATTAGATCTTATGTGTAATATGTTTCTTTCTTCGGCCAGTGAAACACGTGTGTCCTATCATTAGAATTTTCAGGCTGAATGAAAAAAAAAATTGGGGAATAAAATAACTATACCTCCTCAAAGATTTCTTTTTTAAAACATAATGTCAATGTGGAATTCGAACGTTTTGACTCATATTTCAAGCACCGCAGAACCAATGACGTAGACGCGAGTTGTCGTGAACAACCATTATCCTTGAAATCCTGTTCCAACGCACCAGGGCGTGTGTGAATACCTTTCCAACATCTGTGAATATTTGGTTAAAACTATAAACATCGTATTACTTTATGCTGAATTATTGACAACCGTTGTAATAAATGTGTTGCAAATCTTGTGTTGAACAAAGGGTACTCTATATATGCAGACCAGAAATAGAGTTTATTTTGTAGAAATTGTAGCAACAACGATATATAAACAGTTCGACAGTGAATTGTTTGCAGTAATAATTTCTACTTAATCAAGATTATACCATATCAAAAAATATGGAATATATATTCTGGTCGTTCTACATCACCACAACGCGTATCTACGTCACGACAACGCGTGTCTACGTCACTTGTTCTGCTTCGTCCATATATCAGTCAAAATGTTCAATTGCCATTACTTTCGCCGATTTTTCTTTGATATTACTGGCGCTGGTATAATTATGTTATTCTCAAATATTCCTCTTCATTCAGCTGGAAAATACTGGTGACCTAATGGTTGTCACTACTCGTCTAGCGACTCGTAGTGATTAAGGCCCCTTTGGTCACTCGTATTTTCCTTGACTGAACTAAGAAAAATATTGGGGAATAATATTCCGGGCAATCAATTTTTTCATAATCTGTAGTAATATAAGTATACTTATATATAATCCCATGAAATCAATGTTAGTTTTACGTCATAATGCTCCGAGTATGATTCCGCGGACTAATACAAATTCGAGCCGGTAGGCGAGAATTTGTAGTTCGCGGAATCATACGAGGAGCATTATGACGTAAAACTAACATTGATTTCATGGAATTATATATTTATCACATAACTAAGTATTTCCCCTTATTATTCTAAAATTTTAAATCGTATTTTACGAATACTGTATCTTTTCATCGCACTATATTCTTCATCGCGTATTAAAAATTGGAGCCCGACGGCTATGCAAATTACATAATCGCGTGACCTGTCGCGAGGTCAAGCTTACCATGGTATCGGTCGGGCCGGTCGCGGTTCTGTGGTTTCTCAACCAAAATTATCGGTTATAACCTTGCGATGTACATGTAATATCGAATTTAGTTTAAAACGTAAGTACAATTTGTCTGAATACGACTTTTGTGCCGTCATTTTAATCATATTTTCTCGGGTTGTGTAAGTTCGGAGATCTGAGCGACGGAAAATCGTAAGTAAGCTTGCCGGCTGCTACATCGATAATCTACGTGATTTTTAAATATAATAAAATGTATCAAATAAAAATAAAAGGACTTCTACGTATCAAACTCATGCCATCCAAGGATATATGTAACGTAATGTATGCATTTACGTTTTGAAAGCACGTAATTATTACGATAAACTTGATCGTAGCGTAGGATTGACTCGAACAGTACGGAGAAAAAATAGTTCGGTAGAACAGGGGTGATATGCTCTGAAATCACCCCTGTTTGACGTCACACAGTAGAAGATATGCACGTATTTATGTGATAAACACTCAGTAAACCCGTTTATTCATGGAATATAACGAGAACATATATACTCAGTCTTGCAATTGTATACGTAGTTGTGGAGTGATGGATGGTTAGGCCAAATAAAAAAGCTTGTTTGGTTCCGGTTACCCGACCCCACCTAGTTTTTCACGCCTTAACTTTTTTTTACGTATTCGCGAAAATCGTGAAGTCTCGCAAGAAATAGTGGGTGCGGAAACTGACATCAACTTAAAAAGACAATATAAAACCGTTCTTCCAATCTGTAATGGCTGCACATCTGATAGGAACAAATAAACAACGCAGAGACCATTTGGAAAAAATGGAAAACTTGAACCAGACACATACACATGGAAAAAAAATATATAATAAAATAAAATGAAAAATTTTACTTACCCCACCTATTTTAAAATTGAATGTAATCGGAACCACACCATTTTTTACGCCTTACATAGCTGTAAATTACCTAGAGTCTATACTGGGATTAGTTAATTGGTTCAAGGAGTCTAAATACAGTGTAAAAATATTGCACATTCTATTGATATTATATTGGGCGGGAAATCAGATCGTCTGCTCTTGTATGACATTAGGCACTGGTGCTGGAGATTATTGAGTGGCCAAAAAGAGTAATAGAGTAATGAAATGAACTAAAGTACCACTATGCAAAACATCAAATGCAGACATCAAAATATTGGCATCTACGTATCTGCGTTTAATTACATTTAGTTAAATGTAGCAAGAAACTGTGATCTTGCTATCTTAAATTGTATAACGTTTGTTTTCTTAATATTAGCTGGTTGTATCAAACAGAGCCAGTGAACACTAACACGAAACCGACAGTTTTTATCGACACGCTATTGGATATAAACGACCAACATATTTAGAGGACGTTCACGTGACATTCATCAAGAAATGAACTAATTCTAGGGCAGTTTTCTGGTCGAATTAGTCTTACAACGTATATTTCTCCAAAGTTACTCTTAATATTAGGGGTTTTTTAAAATTGTTTTTAGCTTTCTGCAGTTTTTAAAGGTACGTTATGTCATACCTATGCAGACTATTTATAATCCTATACTGCATATGACGATTAACGAACACAACATACTAAAACATGGTCATTTACCTACATATGTTGCTATTATCGAACCCCACTAACCCCCCAATCCCCTCCCCCCTCCGAGTCCCACCCGCCCAACACCACCACGCCGATTGTGATTCTCCCTAATTTACACATTGTACATTGCACTTTGGTCGCGAGTACAAAGTTCTCTAAACTGTTCTTTGAGGCCAGGGAGATCGTTTACCTTTATACATTCTATTATACGGACGGAGGGGATGTTGACAGCTTTTCGTCAGCTCAGTACATTAACACGGTCAACAAAGCAACACATTCAGAAACCATGTTTTCAGTTTTGTAGGCGGTGCCAAGGAAAACAGTTTGGAGCTACACGCATCTTTACAAAGGTAACTGTCTACGGTACTCAGGCATGGTTTAGTATAGTCAATACGACATCTTGGGGCAATATATATGATAGCCTGTTTACTGCACTGTCGAGATACATCGTTAACGGGCCGGGTCGTACCTGTTAGGCCGGATAATACGAGGGCTAGGAGGTACGACCAGCTAACGATGTATCAGAAAAGCGCAGTAAACAGGCTATAGATATGAGTGAACATGTCAGGTATACACAATTGTGACTATTTCGAATACACTATTTCTTGATAAAGCTAAACAGTATTGTTGGTACTGTTTTAAATTTGTTGTTAATGTTTGTCTGTTTGTTTATTTGTTATTTGTATGTATGTTTGTATGTTTGTTTTCGGAAAATAAAACTGACTGAGCCTGAGCCCCCTGTACATGTAGGCTGATGTTGAGTCATGGGCTTAGATGATGTCAACATGGCAACTACGAAAGGTCATACATGGCTGTATATATGTAATGTACCGTCTAAGGGGGCGTTCAGTAATTACAAGGGGAGGGTCGGTGTAAATTCAAGCAACTTTTATTCCAATAAGCAATTCTCTAGCTCCCTTACACCGTGTTTTATTAAAATCAAAAATGTAAACTCGTACAATATTATTAACGGTCGTGTGTGCTTGACATCTCACACTCGTTAATATCATATCAAATTTAATTACCTTTTTTTTCAGTCTCCAATTATAGTCGTAATATTAAATAGATTTAGATGTGAACCAACGTCGTTAACCACAGGTCTCTTTACGGCACCGTCCGACACGTACCCGCCAAGAGGTATATGCTCTGGTTTGCGAAAATGGATATGAACATACGCCAACTGCCATAACGAAGCAACCTCCAGAAACGCAAGGCGATATATTTACAGTGTGTGACCCCTGTTGTCAACTGTTGAACTAATGAACACTATGCAATGGTTTCTATGTAGCAGGTGAGTATCACCAGCGTGGTTGCGTCTAGAAAAATGACAGACATGGTAAGCTTGGTCGACAAAAGGAAGTCACTGCACCCCGAGGCGAGCAGATGGCTTGAACTCTTGGATGAACATTCAGGAACGCCAACACATCAGAAGACTGTAGCAGAGGCACGTAGAGATAATGACGCGGCGATTGATGTGGACGGCACTAAAGTCTCCTTCGACGGGATTATTCGAGAAATTAATATACCTGTCCCTCACCTAAAAGGTACAAACCACATACTTTGAGATTTTTTCGCATTCATTCATGTCAGCCTGAGGTTTTCACTATGATATAAAATCATAGACCATACACGTGTAGGGTCTACGTTAAAATCAAAACACGAGGACAATTTGCTTCAATTCAGTATTGAGGGGTGGATCAATAGTTCAATGAAGGGTTAATCGTTTTTTGAGATAGGTAGATAGATGATATAGATGGACAAACAGACAGACAGACATACATACATACATACATACATACATACATACATACAAACACACAGACAGACACACAGACAGACGGACGGATGGTTGGGTGGGCAGGTGAGTGGGTGGATTGGTAGGTGTGACACACCAAGAATAATTGTTTTTCTCTCAATAGGCGGTATCATGATTACGATCTATAGACTCCACAGTTGTCATAGCAACCCAGCACTTTGGGTCTACTTCCATGGAGGTGGTTATGTACTTGGAGGTCGACACTCAGTTGATGCCATGTGCAGGATGATAGCAAGGTGACTTGACCGTGCCATTCCTGGTCGTAATGCACTACGATACATAGAACAGAGGCTTTTAATTCGGCATATATATACTCCATATTTAGATTATGAAATGCCATTTCCGCGGTATCTTAGATTTCTTGCCGGCAGTGAAATTGTCATATGCATATAATTTGCAGAGTGGTTAATGTCAGCCCATCTTTGAACGTTTACACTTGTTTTTTCTTCGGTCTGTTTTTGCAATTACTGGGTTTTCTGACACAGACGTTGCCTATGTTGTTTGACATTGTGGAGTTTTTTAAAAAGTATAAGGTCTCTTTAATTAAAAAGTATAATTTGACATTGGCATAGAACAGGAACTCAGACTCTTTCTTCATTAATCCCTAGCCAATCAAATATTATAATTATAAATGTGGAATATCGTCTGGCGCCAGAATTCAAATTTCCCGCCAATATTGAAGACGGCGTGGCTGTTCTAAGATGGGTATCTGAAAACAGAATGACGGTTGGAGGCAGCGATAAAAGCATTATTGGTGTTGGTGGCGACAGTGCTGGAGGCATGATTGCTGCCAATGTATGTCATGAACTTTCTGAAGCCAAGACAGTTGACTTTCAGGTGTGTTGAATATCTATATCTACAATTGAGAAACTCAAGACTGATATTAAAACTTAAAGTTCTTTTGCTTCAAAAACCCAAATATCGTGTGTACTTGCTGTTTATTGTAATGAAATCTAAAGAGGAGATCACTTCGATTCTGAAATTATTTGCTGATGCAACATGGTTATATGTAATTATTTGAGGCATTTTAGTTTCATTTATGTGTATCTATTTTTACCTTCCGTAAGAGAGGTGAAGTTTATGCTATGATTTTGTCAGTCAGTCAGTCAGTCTGTCTGTGTGTCTGTTTGTCTATTTTTTCTGTGAATACGATATCTCAAAGATTACTGCATTAATTATAATGAAACTTGCAATTGCTAAATATACTAACGTCCTCATGCAAATTGTAAGATTGCCATTTCGGTAAATATCCTCAAATTCCTATGAATCTCAACGAGTCATTTGCATATATCTCGATAGGAATATGAAAACAATTGTGCGTTTTCTTTTCTGACAAGGTGTTGATGTATCCGGCTACTGACTTTCAGAAAATAGAACCAACATCGTCAGAGCTGGCGTTTGATACAGGATTTTTATTGGAAGCAGAGACAAGGGAATGGTTGGTATTTTTAGTTTTGAGTTTTACTAAGAACTGGAGCCCAAGCCCAGTTTAACTTAGAATGTATGATATCGTGAGTTCAAATTCGAAAAAGAAAATGTATTTGGTAGAACTTAAATTAATACTCTCTCAATACCTTGTAATTTGAAATCATTCTCAGGTTTTACAAGCAATTCTTTGAAAGGCAAGAAGACAGGTTGAAAGCCTCTGTACTGAAACGAGATGTTAATAGTTTAAAGAGACAGCCACCATGCCTGATGGTAATCTGTGAATGTGATATGCTACGGGATGAAGGTTTAGGTAAGATAACATAGAACTAATAACCTCGATTTAAATGTCCCCGTACACTATAATGGTCAAACACGTGATACACACACATGTACATACATACATACATACATACATATATACATACATACCTATAATTGGCGACGAGCAGCACTTGCCTGGGATACGGTAACAATTTCATCTCACATTTATTTCAGCCTATGCTGAAAAGCTAAAGCAAGCTGGACGCCACGTTGAAGTTTTACTAATGGAGAAAATGATACATGCTTTTTATGTGTATCCAAGTAAGTAATGATTAATTGTTGATTGTCTTTTCACAGATAGCGCTTCACATTATGTTAATTAAGTAACAAGTCAGTCCGTGTTTTACAAGTTTCTTTTGCTATTCAATAAGTGACAAGCATGGTCTCTGTCAATGTTATTTCACAAAATATTTTCTCGTACAAAATCACAGTAAAGTTGTTCCACTCATTAATAACTATCCCTAATAAATACCCATCTCATCCATGTCCCTTTATGTACTAAATAAGACTTAGTTAAAAGTTACAAAAAATGTGTCCAAAACAGATAACGAGCTAATGAGGAAATTCGAACTCATCGCACCAAGTCAAAGTCGAATGTTCATCGAAATGTGTATGCTTTCCCTATGGCTTATGCACTTAATATCATACGGTTATTTTCAGCTATTTTCAAATCATCATGTCAAAAAGCATACAAGAAGACTATTGAATTCATTGAAGCCCGAGTTAAAGAGACCAGTGAAGATATTGGAAAGAAAGAAGCACCTAAAAATTAGCTTTGTTAGCTTGTATTAAACCGCCGAAACTTTGCTGTAAAATCATAATCTTAATGTGACTATTTTGGTTAACAAAAAAAATGGTTAAGGCTGTTATGACATGGTCATTATCGTTTAAAAACTTTGCTGATCGTCACTGGATTACCCGGCATATTAGAAAAGTACATTGCCTGCTGCCTATTTGATAAGTACAATTCACCTTCCCTAAGGAAAGGTTATGCAATGCAGTTGTATGACTCTGTGTGTGTTTGTTTGTTTGTGTGTGTGTGTGTGTGTGTGTGTGTGTGTCCGTCTGTGGACACGATAACTCAAAAACCAGTCCATCAATTCTAATGAAACTTGCTATATGTCTTCCTTAGGTTAATTTTAAGAATTACATAGGTTGTAATAGATATCCTATGAATATAATTACTCATTTGCATAATCAGTTACTATCTATTTTGTAATATAGTTCTATCTTTTCCCACCAATCCGTATCATTGGACTTTGCATGCTAGTTCCAAAGGTATTAAAGTACTGGTATTCTTTTGCTGGATTTCTTTGCATAAATAAGTGGGATGTCTTTATGAAAATGAAAACCGTGTGGGTTTGTGTATGTATAAAGAGTATAACGTCATTTATCAAGTAAAGATTGTAATTCCGTGTTGCCCTTGACAACCGACAAGACGAACTGATTTGAATGTGAATGCGATTGTGAATGTGATTGTATGTGTGAAAATAAGAGATGGGGGGTGCAGTTGTATAATGAATATCATCAAGTCATCACCTCAAAAGGAGTCGTGGTATTAGTAGGAAATGCAACTCAGCACTAATGCAACTCAATACATTTCCTTCACTTACTTCGGTGCTTACCTCTCCCGATAATCAGTGTCTTTAGACGTTAAAAAAATAAATAATAGTATATTTCATAATGCTACAATACCGTTGACACTATTTTAAAGTCTGTCAACTATTTCAAATGTCCTAACGTTAAAAAAAAGAAAGAAAATAATTGTTTCTGGTGAGCGTATTCATCACTTAAATACCCTTGCGTCGGTCTTTTTATTCATGTTTGTCCAGCCCATGCAGTCTGCAGGTCCATGGGGAAACATAAAAATAACCCTCCCTACTTCAGTGAAGATAACTGCAGAGCCAATTATGAACAAGCAAATGACATCTGCCCCACATACACACTTGCTCTAAAGTATTAAATAAAAAGAACAGTAACTGCCATAAATAGTAGACTGAGTGACAGGTTTGTTGAGAATTAAAAATAATCTTCTTGTTGCACCATTTTAGACAACCTGTCGTGACAAGAAGCAATTCTTTTTCATTTTTGGCCTAACATATAGACAGCCATACATGTTATGCAGGACAAGATTGTGAAAGTCATCGTATACCATTCAATAACGAGATCTGAGGAATTCAGAAATGTTATTATGTTTATTATAATATGCATTCTAAATATATTTTGCTTTTTACAAAACTGTATATTTATTATACAATGGAATAATAATAATAATAATAATAATAATAATAATAATAATAATAATAATAACAATAAGACACTTAGGAATTATAAATAAGTAGTCTCAGAAAATACAGTACTTCATACGTACAGATGTACATGTTAACAAAAGGTAGAATATATTTTAAAAATCTACTCAAATTTAATATACATGTATGAAGACAAATAGTCTTTCTCTAATAACTACACGGTGGCACAGAATCCTCAGATACGATGCATCAGATAATTCCATACACACGTCAATAGTTTGGTACTGCCCATTTCATGTTAGTGTTCACTGGATATGTTTGATGCAAACAATGCTGAAGATAATAAGTAACTGCTTAGTCACTTTTAAATGGCAATATTGTAATAGGGAACTTGCAATCCAAACTGAGCATGCTCAGATGCAAAGGACTATGGGATTATCTATGGTTATCATAATACCTAATCTGGAGCTACTGATAAAATTAACCTCCCACAAAGATCAGGGTGACTATGAATTGATCATTCCTGGTTATAAACAATGTAACAATATTGTTTACAATGCTGATTAGTATTTGTTATCACATTTCCCATGATGCAACATTCAACATGGCGGGTTTGCAAGTTCCCTATTGCTTGCAACATTGTTTAAATCAACTAAACCATTACTGTACTGCAACTAGATACAAACACATGGGTGCCAACGTTTTAATGTCTGCATTTGATGCCGGCATGGTGGCACATTAGTTCATTTCATTTTGACAAAATGTAGGGAAGAAACTTTTCATTTAATCTTACTATTTTTGAAGTGTAGCATGCATATTTTCTTATTGGTTTCTGCATGGCAGTATAAAACGGATCCAGTGAACATGAACACGAAACTGGAGGAATTTGATACCAATCTTACAGTTAAATGGAGATTCACATTGAACACTTAAAATGTTTAATCTTTGGATGGGGACATGTCATACACCTGAGATCTGACAATGTAACATACCATTTTACCACAGATGGAGGTACTATCAATTTCAGAAGAAGGAAAAATTTATTCCTTCTGTGAAAGAGTTGTAAATGACTAACTAAACTTAAGCAACTTATTGGTACAAATACAACAATGTATATTTGCCCTGAACTGGACAGGATTGCCAGTGTTTCACAATTTGTGGTCTTGAGCAATTTTTTTTTCCTGAATATGGCACTGTATATGCTACAGTGTGTATGGCTCTAGGAACATGATACTGACATATCTAGCATCATATTCATGCATGTACTCTAATTATAGTCTTTATTTGTACATACAATACCTCTAGTAAATATTTAAAAATACTACAAGTTGCATATTATAAATTTTACAATAATATTTGATACAAAAAAGTACACAAAAATGTCCTAAAAATATTATTAAGTATTGCATTAAAAATTGATTTGTACAAGATTGTAAGAGGGTATGTTGAGTATTATGTATCTTTAACATAAAATTTAGGTACATACCTTAATTCACATTTCATTTACATAGTCTTCCTTTGCAAATTCAAACTAAAGACATTTCAGCCCAATGGAAAATAAATGATGTATTTTACATGTTTTTAAATGTTTTTCTGTAAAGATAGTTGCAGTGAGGCAATCAATATCTCAGTCTCACTTGTATATCCTTCTCCGTTCCCTTCATCTCTGTTGATATCTGTCTGTCTGTCTGTCTGTCTGTCTGTCTGATCTCTTTGTCTCTCCTCTTCCCTCCAACTTTCATCACACCATCATTAAATTGCAGATCAACATGTGTGCTGCATTTCAATGGTATATAAATACACTAAACTTAAACAAAAGCCTCATACAAATTTGCTTCAAAAACATGATTAAATGCTAATTACTGATAACAATATTAACTCTAACTTATTACACAATGTCTGTAGCTCCGAAAATGTTTTCATGATTTTATTCAGAAAATAATTAAAACATTTGAATGCCATGATTGGTGTTTTCCATCGATGATAATGATAATGTGAAATGGTATCATCAGATAAACTTATTTTTGGTGTAATTTATACTCTTTTAGGAAAATTATTCTAAAACTATTCCTTAAGTGTACATCCATATCGACTCTGTTACTTAAGTATGGTTCATGAAGTGCTGCAACATGAGTCAGTCTGATAAAATGGCAGTTGACATGGCAACGGGTGTGTAGCCAGTAGAAATTAAGATATTCCGGTGCTTCACTCATGAAACAAACTGTTTTTTACTTAAAATGTAACAGAAACAGTTATAGGGGTATGGTGCACAGCTGGGATGTAACAATAGACAAGTCACCATGTTGATTATCTGTTGAAATCAAACAATAGGGAGCTTGCGATCCAGATTGAGCATGCTCAGACGCAAAGGACTATGGGATTATCCGTAATACCTAATCTGGAGCTACTTATAAAATAAACCTCCCACAATGGTCAGGACAACTATAAATTGATTATTTGTGGTTACAAACAATATAACAATATTGTTTATGATACTAATTGGTTAGTATTTATTATCAAATTTCCCATGATGCAACATTCAACATGGTGGGTTTGCAAGTTCCCTATTGAAGCCATTAAAATCATCAAGTATGTATGTAACTGAGTTTTTATCAGCAGGACCTTGTTTCTGATGCACTGTCAAAGAATGGCAATGCTATATCACTTAATTTGATTGGATAAAGGATCCTGCTGTGTGTGTGTGTGTGTGTGTGTTGTCTCTAATAGTTATCCTATTATAGTAGAATTGTGTCTATCTTCAGGTAAAATTCATTATGTCTCACGAGTGAGGCAGCAAGGCAACTTCATTTCTGCTGTAATTTATGGCAGTATCTGAACTTTAAGGTCAATGTTGGAAGAAGACTTAAATGTGGGTGGGTAAAACACTTATATGGCTGAGCTATAGAAAAAGTTTGTCATGAACCAAAGAATTATCCTATGTGATCCGTATGGCTCCACTAGTTATGTTAGGTCCCTTTCCTATTTCATGTTAGTGTAAATTTTTGGCGTAAAAAAAATTGTGTGGTTGCGATTACATTCAATTTTAAGATACGAGGGTAGGTAGATTTTTTTTTTATTATATATATTTTTTCATGTGTGAGTGTCTGGTTCAGGTTTTCCATTGTTTTCCAAATGGTCTCTTTGTTGTTTATTTCTTCCTATCTGATGTACAGCCATTACAGTTTGGAAGAATAGTTTTATATTGTCTTTTTAATAAGACAATGTCAGTTTCTGCACCCACTATTTCTTGTGAGCCTTCGTGATTTTCGCGATTTTATTATTATTTTTCTCGAAAATGTAAAATAAAAGCTTAGGGTCAGCATGAAAAACTGGGTGGGGTCGGGTAACCGGAACCAAACAACTCTTTTTATATGGCCTTAACATATGCAGTTTCTTAGTGGTTTCTGTGTGGTTGTATCTAACAGAGTCCGTGAACCCTAACATGAAAAGGTAAGAATCAGCACTTAATTAAAATTTTATTACATTATCAGTTATGTATGTGGTAGGACCATATACAAATGTCAAACACTAATCAGAGCAACTGACAAAATATAATTGACCGTTTAGGGACAGTAGCTTTTTCAGTGTTTTCAACATTGATAACAGAATCACCATTCTTATCGTGCCATTGATTTCCTTCACATTAACCCCTTCAATACTGAAAACATTCCGCTAAAATTGTTTGAACAAAAATCTTGTTTTATGTAAGTTTTTGGCATATATCAACTTCATGTTAGACTGGTATTAAAGAAATGTTACTTCCTAATAAAGTAATATTATTGTAATTCTGAAAATATTCATATAAATTGGGTCCCCATTTTATTTAAAACTCGTCTCTAGTCATGAAATTAATGCATAGTTATACAAAAATCTCTACCTGTAAATAGTCAAACTAACATACATGTACATGTAGGTGTGTCACAAAACAATTTCTCTAAAACAGAATGACACAAATCACCCATGCAAGTTTATCAACGATCTCTTAAAATATTACAGTAATGTGTAGATTCAATGATCTGTCAGACCTCTTGAAAATGAATGTGGCAGTGACTTATAAAGTTTTTGTGATTTTTACAACTGAAACAGGTTCTAAACTCTTTTAAAAATCTTGCTTACAAGATATTTTTTTGAAAATGGTTTTTAAAACTACTAAAGCCAGACTAGTCTTTTCGATTTCCCAGACAACAATCAAAGCTTTTTTTTAAATAAAATACCATTAACAATATTTTGTTTTGAATATACAATTTTAAGTATACACCAGAACTAGTAGCAGTAGCCATGACGGTGGGACACAGCAGATAAGGCAATTAATGCATCATTTAAAAATTGTCCTAACGACGATAGTTTTGAATTACTGTAAACTTTGTAAATTAATGTAGATATCAATCTTACATATCGTATATATATATCTACAGAATTTTGACTGTTCAGTTCATGTCCTTAAAATGACCATACAGATGACAAATTGATATTTATTTTGGATTTTTTATTCATAAAACAACTCTACTCTGTTTTCCAACTTTAAAAAACAATGTGAGACAACATATACCAAGTCCTTGGTTCATTACTTCATAAATTATAAAAAATCAAAAAATGTGTAAAATGTTTGTTTAATTATACGTACAATAACAAACTTTTAAAATACTTTCTAGCTTTTTGCAATTTATTGAGTTACAGACCCGGACTTGGTCAATGTTGCTTCATATTTTTTTTTCAAGTAGGGAAACATAGTGGAGTTGTTTTGTGAATCCAAAATCCAAAATATCTGTAAATTTGTCATCCATATATGGCCCCTTTAATGCCCCAGAGAACACTAAGTATATATCAAAATAAAGAAATGAAGACTGTACATTCTCACGAGTATTTTACACATTTTGTATAATTGTTGAATTTCTTTACACAGATTTCGCAAAATGTTTTGAGGTACATTCCTCTTATTACTTGATATAGTATAGTTAAAATAATATTTACAATTATTGATGACATTTCTTTGGGGGTATTTCAGATATTCTGTAGTCAGATTCTCTAATATTTTATCTTTGTTTATTATGTCATGTTTAGTTGGCGTTAACCTTTAACATCACGAGCAATGGCTGTTCACATTTTCTCTGGATGTCGTATTTTGAAGTGACAGTGTATGCTTTCTTTGTATGCCATGCGTTCTGTTCCCACACTGTTTTTATGTCGCATGTGACTTTCTGAATATTCACATCAGGCATATCATGATATCATTTTGTGACGCAACTTTTTTCAACATACACTGCAAGCATAATCATGTGGAACAACACCTTTCATATTGAATGCAGACATCATCAGTTATTTGGTCATGTGACATAACTGACAACAAGCAGCTAATTCCTTGATGAATAGCTCGCTCTCTCTCATTTTGATGAAATTACGACAAAGTTTTGGTCTGAATCTGTTCTCACTGATGTCATTTTATATATTCATGTTATCACAAACATTCATATTAACTTTTATTTTATGGTTGCATACTTTTGTTGCTTCCTATCAGATGATGGCATGACATGATAAGTGTCTCCTTCACATCAACTGAGCGAGTAACCATCGAAATCATCACGTAATGTGATTGTTGGCCTTTTCACGTTTGGTTTCCATGGTCATCATCATAGAAGGAGGATTATCAAGATCTTCAAACTGTGGTTTCTCTTTATTACAGTCTTCATCCATGTTGAGATGCAAGGCTTGATATCGTTGTACAACGCTATCCCATTCAACGACCTCTTCAATTCTCTGGGGTCCACTGCTATTTCCAGCCCTTAAGAAACCACCTACAAGTACAAGATTTGATAAACAAAGAGTTATAAATACTCACTGCATCATGTGCAATCAAAGTTGTACACATCCAAACAGAATATATACAATTTATACCCCGATTGTTCTAGGTCACAACAACATATTAGTTCTGTGGTGTGCTTCATAACGAGGAGTCAAGATTACCACTGTCACATCCCCCCCCCCCCCACCATTTGAAATTTTTCTCTTTATTTACATCTTGCCCTCTGTATTTGTAAATGTATAATTATTGGTATTTTAACAACATTCAGTGAATGTTGTCTGATCACAAAAATCCTGCTCCAGTTACAGCTAGCAGAGCTTTAAACCATCTGTTGTACAAACTGGTATTTTTACAGGACAAAATTCAACTAACAATAACAGAGATACAACACGCACAGCAGGATCTGTTACCAAATTGCTATTTGTTGACAGTGCAGTAGAAACAGGCTTCTGCTGAAAAATTACTCATGGATTTGTATTTTAATGGCTTCAACTTCAAATATTTGCTGTTCACCTGATAATCAATATGGTAATTTGAATGTATATTTCTACATCCCCAATGTAAGTGGCACCTCTTTTAGAAATTATTGTTTCTTTTGCATTAGAACTTGTCTCTATGTGTATAAAAACATCCTGTCTCATGAGTGAAACACCAAGGCATCTTAATTTCCTCTGTATTTATATACAAAGTACACATATATAATAACTACTAACCTTCAGGGGCAACCTGAGTGTTTCTTCTGACAACACTTCTTAACCACTGAGCTGTAGAGTGTGCTAGTAAATCAACTGATCTAGAATCGGACACAGCATCAAGTTCCTCCTCTTCATTGATATACTCTCTAGCTTGACTGCTACAGATTTTACCTGGAAATAGAAAAAATTACAAATAGTTTCAAAATTAAAGTATTATGCAGAATATACTACAATGTAATTACAGCAAGTTGCAAGTTAGTGTTTACTGGATTTGTTTCGAAAAACAAATAAACTACATATTGTAAAATTGTTTGCTACATTTTGTCAAAACTAAATTTAATCATACTGCAACTAGACACAGACACATGGGCACCAATATTTTGATGTCTGCATGGTGGTATGTGTTGTTCATTTTAACAGTCAAAATGTAGCAAGAAACTGTATTCATTCAATCTTACTATCTTATTAAGTGTAGCATGTACAGTTTCGTATTTGTTTCTTCGTGGCTGTATCAATCAGTGCCTGTGAACAGTAACTTGCTAAAGATGCAATGAACTAGTTTGAATCCATGAAATTCTGGAAGGACAAATTTCACATTATACTATGGAACTTGTAGGCATTCTTGGCCCTTACTTCTGTATCTAATCAGCACCCCCCCCACCCCCCCTAGTGGCCAAACTCTATAAACCTTTGTCTTTTCTGAACTACACCATCAACTTCGCAAGAAAGAGGCACCTAGAAAGCTAAAATACAATTTGTAACTTATTTCAGTACACTGCAAAATAAATAACTGCATTGCATATACTAACCTTTATGTTTAAAGGCCACTTTACAATATGTAAACAGCTTGGTGAAAAGATTGAGTGGTGCCGGAGTGGCAGACGTCCGGTTCATATTCCGAATCAACTGGGCACGTCCAAATTTCCACTCTGTGTCTGACTGTGCCTGTATTCTTTGGTAAGTGTCACTCATCATAGCAATGAGTAAATTAATCAAAACAATTAAAGTCACAATCAAATAAGTGCCAAAGACAATCTTGACAAGAGTTAGCGTAATATAAGGGTTCCTATGTACTGGAGGCAAATTGTCCGGCTCCACAAGTCCAAACAGTGAGAAAAATAGAAGTTCCACTGTTTCAACTGGTGTTTGCACTTTAGCGCCAGCGCTGCCTTCGCCGTCACCTTCAGCTGTACTATTTGACGATGCTGGATAAACTGGTTGGTATATTGCTGCTAATTGTAAAGTAAATCCACTGATGAATATGCTCAAAATGACCATGAACCGGAGAAGATCCCGCATCAGGTCACGAATGATTATAGCCCAAGGTCCGAAGAGATGATGAAAGGATAAGAATTCTAGAAATTGCACAAAACATAGAAGAAGACACGTTGAAAATAACAAGTTCCTGGCATAAATGATTTCGTTTCTTTGCGGTCCTTCAAAGGCAAACCCCAGTAAATGACAGAAGGCCGCTATGGAAGCTATAGCAAGGTTTATGACATGGATGTAGCCAAGTCCTTGTCGGTCACTGGGATTCGTTATCTCGGACACAAGGAGCCCCGAGAACCACGCAAGGAGAAGCCATTCGTACCATCTAGGCATCAAGGACGGATTCACTTCAACTTCGTAAATGAACGTCGGTATAACGCACGTAATGATTAGTAAGGCAATGTGGTAACCGTGGGATACAAGATAACACATAAATTTGATGATGGGGATTTTGTTGTATCGATGTTTAAGAGGTAGTGAGAATGCAATCCATACAGGAGGACAAAGCAACATAATGAAGAATAACATAATAATCTTCCAGTTCGGCCAGTATTTCAACTGCCCACTCCAAACGTCTGATAAATATCGCTGCACTGACGGATTTGCAACTACCTCTTTTTCTTCACACTCGATAAGTATGTCAAGGAACTGAGTCCCGCGATGATCAATGGCTCGTAAGATCTGACCAGCACTGTTTGTGCTTGCTGCTATTGCAAGTAAATCCACAGCCATAGACTCACAAAAATTTCCAGCCTCTAGTAGGTCCTTAGTACGTTCCTTTTCCTTGGTGGACTGAAGACGAAAATTCCGGGATAATTTCACAGCCGTGTCCACAGGTGCCGGAGATACCAGGATAAACTCTTCAATGGATCTATTGGTATTGTGTTTGCCATTCACCATCAAATCAAACACAAACTGAAATGAAAAGTAATTAATTTGAAGTAAATGTCTATGTTACAAAAAAGAATACCACAAAATCCAAGTCTTTGAGATTCCAAAATATACAGCATTAGAATGCAAAAGTATCTTCATAATTTATACATTGACATTTTTTTCAGTTCATTTGTTCAGGTGCTGCTACATTTTACAATTTCATTTAATTAATGACTTTTTTCTATACAACATGTATCTCAGAATCAGTTTCATTCCTCATAACCAATATCACATTAATGGTTTGTACATTTAAAATCATATATGACTCTGCTAATCAAGCCTTCGTTTTACTACAATAGGCGCAACCTAAATCTATTGTTCATCAATGTGGTACATTACACAAGTGGGTGATAGCGGTCCCTCTGTTGTGCAATTCCAATCACCCTGTGATCAAAATATTGTAAACACTGGAAGTCCCAAAACAGTACACTGCAAGTGCCTGGAACTGTCAATAAAACTCTGCCACACCTAACCCTACTGAGAGAGTAATTAAACTAACATCCATTCAATAGCTTATCACTGTTATATCAACATGTTGCTGCAATAGTTTTAGTTTGCGTATATCTTTGTAAACTGAAGACTCACTTACCAGAGTAATAACCGATGTGATTATATGATAACCCCGTCCCCCTAACTACACACCTTCCCATTTATAAACAATGACATAACAGTTACCTTCTTGTCTTCCATGAGATGTTGTGTATTGTGGTCTTTCTTCATCAAATAGCTCAGGACATCATGGTGACCAGCTGAGGCAGCATAACAGATTGGTACCTTACCATCCTGGAAGATTACAAGAATTCAGTCATGAACACTGCCCTCTAGAGACAGAAGATGTCTTCCTACTAAATAGTGCCCTATACAGACATTAAATATCAAGGGTTTTATTACTAATTACTACCCTCTATATAGATAACATCTTATAAAGAGGCATGGGTTGTCGGTGGCCGAGAGGTTAGCTGGGTGTCGGCTGGGTTTGATTTAAAATTTAACCAGGTCTGTATGTAAGAAGGGTGATGCTCAGTTTGACCCTGCCGAACAATGCAGGTTGTCCCCAGGTACTCCGGTTTCCTCCTGCTTCTTCAACACTAGGGCACTAGGGCGCTGCTCTTGTGGCAACCATTCAACAAATTTCCGAATTTATTTGGACAAATAAAGATTATTATTATCATCTCTTTGGACCTTGAGCTATAATCATTTGATGGAATATTCAAATTTTATTTTACTTACTTTTGTTTCAAACTTTGGCGAGGCACCAGATTCCACAAGGAGCTTTACTACGTTGATGTAGCCAGCTTTGGCAGCAAAGTGTAGTGACGTCCAACCATTCTAAGAAGAGAAAACAAGAAAACACCAATAACTGTCAGTTAAGCTGTCATGTCATAATTCTCATATGGGGCATTTGTAAGAAATACCAAATATTTGCTACTTTGTTCTTGAGGAGATAGCCCTTTAGCTACATTTCAAGGCCATTGAAAATATCTCATTTTTGATAGATTTAGAAGTTAGTCTGCATCCATTGAGGTACAATTGCATCCTGAGAGTATTCTTATAGAATTCTTCATAGCAATTACTGCAACTTACATGTATTATGAACATGAGCAACTGTGATGCCAATTAGTACTTTTCTCTCATTATTAAGGGGCCATATTAATCCATTCCAAGTTCTAAAAACCTGCATTTTATTTTCAGAAACCTTCAGCTTTCTGAAAAGAACTCTACGCACCTGAAAATGGGTGATAATTTGCCTATTTTGAGCATATAATATGAGCTCACCAACAGGTTTTACTATCCACCATCTATTGTTATTCATATCAGAAATAATCAGCAAAAATACATGGTTTTTCAATAGGGGCTTTATAATTCCAAAGAAACCTCATGGTATACTGGGTACATGAAATGAATTTGGCTCTTGAAAGTAGATCTATTACCTTGTCAAAAGTGTTAATATCAGCTCCCTGTCCAATAAGTAAAGCAACCATATCATAATGCCCATTTGCTGCTGCCAGATGGAGGCCAGTGCGCCCTCGCTTGTCCTTGATATGTAGCTGATTAGTCGATTTACTGAGCAGTAACCCTACCACAGCAATGTGTCCACTCTGTGCAGCCAGGTGTAATGGAATGGTTCCCTGCAAACGTCACAAGAAAAGAATCAGTTTACAGTGCTTTGTGTAGTAGGCTCTGAATGCCTGCTGTTTTGTCTTCTGTGCTATGCACAGGCATAACAATAAACCGAGTTTTAAAGGGTTTCTCCAACATTCATGAAATACTTGTGTGATATTCTTCTGAACAAGTCATTGAAAAATCTATCACCAACAAATTATTGATTGAAATGACATTCAAGACTGTGCATAGAGAGGTGTACGGTGCATCATTCTTGGAACCAGAAATACATCAAAAGGTCATGAAGTAGACACTGTTGCATCTGATCCGCCATTTATACCCTTCAAATAATATCTCACACATAGGCGTAATACCAAGTTTAAATATTCTCTTCATCTGGCCTATGAACTGTACACACCATGAACATCAACCTAGGGTGGTCCAACTAATGAAGGGTGCCCCCAACATACAGACTCTGTAAACTTTTGTTTTCACCATAGTTGTCATTCTTACCTGTCTGGCGGTAGAAACATCAGGCAGAACTCCAGGAGAGTTAAGTAAGACTCGTACAAGTCCTTCATGCCCAGACTGTGCAGCTAAATGAAGTGGCGTAAACCCATACTGTAAATAGTAAACACAAATATCAATATTACCACAATGTAAATAACAATTCAATTTTTTCAAACAATTAGAAAAATTGTCAATAAAGTTAATACTTTGCTCTAAATTTTACATACTCCTTGTAATCATGAGAAGATATACTTTTTTATCATCTCATATATATACATAAATTATATATATCACTTTAAGGAAGGAATTTTGTCACAAAACTACCTACCTCATGAGCAGCTCCGAGGTCTTTGCCACCTCCTTCTAGCCTTGGATCCATTGGCATACTAGGAGGCTCACTTTTCACAGTTGCCGGAACTTTGGGAAGCATTTCCCGTACAAATTCCACCTGTCCGTAGTGTGCCGATACATGCAGTGCTGTCATTCCGGTTTTCACACTTGGTGCTTTCCAAGATATTGTGCCTTTCAATGCCTCCAGTACACCCACATGTCCCTTCTTGGCTGCAAGATGGATCGCTGTCATTCCATCCTGGAATTAAGGCAAACATTTAGTCCTTGAACATGAATAAAAACTTCTACTGATCAAATAAATGTGTAAAATAAATATGTGTTTTTATAAAAAATTAAAGAAAAGAATCTCATTTTTGCACTTATGTGTTGTAAATGGTGTTTACTACAATAGGCTCATGTGTGACGTCAGCAAAAATCTTGTATTTCTTTATCTTTTTGCCTGCGAGTAGAAATTTACCTTCATAAATATGAACCTGAATTTGAAATAAAGGAACTGTACTCTCTTATTACTCATTTAAAATATCGTTAAAAATATTGTCTTAAATTGTTCCTTAACAGTATCACAACTTACAGCATTTTCTTCAGTAGGTGAAGCCCCAGCATCTATCAGTACTCTCACGACTTCTTTATGGCCACCTTCTGCTGCTAGGTGAAGTGCTGTCGAATCATTGGTCTGAAATTAAAATGATTGGATATCATTATCATGTGACTTGAACCTCAGTTTTAATCTTTTGGTTTTGGATTACTACTATCTTATCAGTGGAGTTATAAAGATTAACTAGGATTATCCTTTTGTTCTGAACCTCCTTTTCGTACAGCTATTCTAGACAACTGTTTTTTTTTATTTTACACCTAAATTAACTGACATTGGCATTTAACATCTCGGGGAACTCCTGAAACCATACTGATTTAGGAAACGAGGGGTGGGGGAGGGGTGGCTCCTGAAACTATCCCGATTTAGGACACCAGGGGACGAGGGAGGGGTGGTCTGGTGCAATCATACTGATTTAGGTAATGAGGGGTGGGGGGAGGGGTCTCCTGAAACTATCCTGATTTAGGACACCAGGGGATGAGGGAGGGGGTGGTCTCCTGAAACCATACTGATTTAGGGATGAGAGAGGGGTAGTCTCCCAAAACCATACTGATTTAGGAAACCAGGGGATGGAGGGGTCTCCTGAAACCTTTGAGGCCAAGGGGCGATCTCTCAAAATTGTAATGATTTAGGACACATTGTGGAAGTTTCCTGAAACACTCCTGACGTAGGCAATCTGTAGGAGAGCTCCAGAAATCCTACTGAAACTGATTTAACATTAGTGTACCTCAAACTCTAATTTTTTATTTAAAAAAAACATCTATTAGTAAGTATCATATACACAAAGTGAATATAACTTAAGTGAGTATGTGTAAACTTACCTTATTCTTGGCAGTTGTCACTCCAATTCTGTTAAATCGTAATAATTCTTTGATCACAGCTACACTTCCTTTAGACGCAGCAATGTGAGCGCATGTGGCACCATCCTGAAAGTAACAATTTACTTTTAGCTTTCAGAATTATAGGTAATTGAAATTCTTACAATCAAATATGAATAGGCTTAGAAAGTAATCATCTATGGACATCAAATGTATACTCACAGCATTGGCCATGTTAACTAGCTCAGGTTTATGCTTCAAGAACAGTTTCACTATTTCTGCATGATCATTTTCTGCCGCCAAGTGGAGGGGTGTTTGTCCATGCTGATAAAAACAACAAGAAATGACATTGGATACATGACATGGATCAAGGTTTAGGAAAGTCTTGTCACTTCTTGTTATGCTATAAACTATTTTAAATAGCAGTTATCAAATTAAATGATTTTATTACTTAATTATAGTGATTTTACATTCTATTAGTCAATATTAAGAGTCTGGACAAAGTGTGATGTAGTTGTGTGGGTTAATGTTTGTTAACTCCCCCCCCCCCACACACACACACACAAACAAACAAACAAACAAACACAAACACACATACACATTACCTCCTCCTCCTCCCCCCACACACAATCACACACACACACACACATACATACATACATACATACATACATACATACATACATACATACATACATTAACACAGACAGAGATGGACAGAGATGGACACACACACACACGCACACACACACACACACACACACACGCACACACACACACACACACACACACACACACACACACACACAAAAAAAAAAAAAAATGTCCATATAAATTTGTTTACAAGGAGATGACATACATTTCTGTAAAATATGCATTGCCCGGCCCCCAAACAATCATAAGAGAGTGCAGCTTTTACCACAAAGATGGCCCTGTAATACTAAACTAAATCTATTGATATTTATTAAATACGGTTTTATCAAAATAATCATTACAATATATCAAGTATTCACATTCACTATAATTAATGTGAATATAAGGAAATAGCACATCAGAATCTGTTACTGTATAAGTCACTGTGTACCTGTGAAATATCAGTTACACTGTGAAACTTGACAGCATTAACACATTAGAAAATCTTTCAAAATGCTGTTAGTTTCATTTGTCCCTAATTTATAATGTTCCCTCTGGTGGGGTGCTTATCAAAGTTGTACAAGAAGTAACTGGAACATTTTGGAGGCAGTTTTGTTATATCCCTTCAAGTTAACTACACAATGGATAAGGTGTGCCTTATTTACCCAAAAATGTCTTTATGTCCTGCAATGGGTTCCCCTTTAATATTATTTTTCATCATGTGTATACTGTCATACAATATCTGTAGCTCACACACTATAGTTTACCTATAGATAATTCACTATAGTTCAACATGTACCACATAAATAGACAGAGATCGAGTCAGTACATGCAACAAAACTGTCCACTAAAAATGTCCCAGTTACAACTCTATCAGCCATATGTGCTTGCATGCTACCTCCTCTTGGAAGTCTGCATAAATCTGTTTCAAAATTGTCATTCAAGATTAGAAAGAAAATGATAAAAAATTCTGACAACAAAATGAAACAATAATATGGTATGAAATCATGCAACAGTGCACAAAAAGCAAGGTGGACAAAAATAGTGAAGAAAATGTGAAGATGTAAATTATCTTATCTGGTGGCATAACTTAACATTCTATATACCTATATACTTACTATATCGGTCAGTTTGGACATCTGTGTTGCCATGGTTACGTAGCAGATGAAGAAAGTAATAAGCAAAAGAAGAGTAAGCCAAAAGTGAGAGAGAGCAAGAAAAATGATTGACCACAAAGAGATCACAATCACAGTGAATACAATGTAATGTTTCAATTGATATGGTAACCAAGGGTACTACTATGGCAAATGTACTATCAACAGACTTAGTCAGACACAAGCTACTATGGTGATCGGGCCTTCTCTATGTGCAGCCCATGCCTTTGGAATGCCTTGCCATCATGTCTTCTTTCTTCACATACTTTGAATGGTTTTAAATCTGCCTTGAAATGTCATCTTTTTAGATCTCATTATTATTAACTTTTAACTTTTTTTACATTTCAGTCTTTTAATTGTCATTCCGTGTCTTTCTATTTTTATCCTGTTTCATATCATGTTTATACTTGTGTACATGTACCTTTTAAAATTTTGTTCAGCGCATTGAGATTGCTTTAATGTAATGCGCTCTATAAGAAATAAATATTAATAACACTACTGTTGTTGCACGTGATAGAGAACACAAGTGGTTGATCTATAATAGAACTTCTGTTGTGCTGCTATAATCACCTTGTAATCAGGATAGTGATGAAAGTCTCATAACCCTGACAAGTTTGTACTAATCTAGAAACGGGGTTGAAAGCGCTGCCACTTCATGAAAACTTAACCCATTCAGTACTGAAAACTTTGCCGCCAAAATTATTTGAACAAAATTCTTGTTTTTATGTAAGTTTTTGGCATATATCAGCTTCATTTTAGACTGGCATTAAAGAAATGTTACTTTGTAATGAAGTAATATTATTATAACTATGAAAATGTTTATATAAATTGGGTCCCAAAATTATTTAAAACTCGTCTCCAGTCATGAGAGGGTTAATGTCAGAGGCACCACCCTACTGTGAGTGTAATTACATCAATGTCCATTGACAGCTTATATCTCATAATAATAGTTTTACTTTGTGTCTGTGTTAGCTCGTTGATAGTAAATCTGCCATTGTATTTTTCCAACCAGAAAATTCAACAATATTTGGACTAAATTTGGAGCATTATTAAAGTTGGGGGAATTGAACAAGATTGACATCTGACTCCATATTTTGCACTACATAAAATGAGGGAAAATCTTTGTATAAGGAAATTTTCTGCTTTACAATTTATTCTAACAATATCACTTACTTCTAAATCAATGCAAATTATCTATCCCATAATCGTAACTATCCGTCTTGCAGAAAACACTCAAAAAAAAATCTTTCATAGATTTTAGTAAGAGACATCTATACCACCTATCCAAGTCCTAAATATACTGCCATCTTTAATTTTGGGATTTTGGCATAGTCACATAATCACAGTTAATGTCAGGGGGGTGACTCTCTTTAACTGCACGGGCTGTAACCTCAAATGCAAACACTGACATCCGGCCATGATAATATACACCAACTAACATCTAACATGTTGATTTCGCATTGTGAAATCTACGAGGGTGGTGAGGTCCTGTGAAGCCGAGTTCTGTGCTGTGGTTTACATCTGTCAGTAGTGATGTGACAAGGTCTCTTATGAAGAGGTTGCGAAGTAATTTTTTGAATTTTTGGACATTGTTGTGGGCTTGACAAGTGGCACTACACTAAGTGGCAGTGTCCTATTTGCAAAAGGGCTGAGGCACCTTTGTAGATTTGGTGTCAGGTGAGAAGTGTGTATGCCCTGGGTAGTCTGGGGTCTGCATTTAGAACAATGGTGAAGTTTGTTGTACTTACATGGTGCTGGGTGCTTACCATGGTTGAAGTTCAGACAGATGTGGGCGATGTGGACGATTGGTTAGGTTTTCGGGTTGGGGTTCACTCAGGTATACGGATTGGTAGCATGGGTCAGGCAGTGTTGTGTAAGATGGTCTGCTTAGCACGAAAGCAGTAGTAGGTGAGGTGAAAGTGTAAAGTGTTTCATGTCTAGGTTGATGTTTGGTATAGTAAGGACCATTCGCAGAGAACTGGGTAGTGTGCGGCCACTTTGCACAATGCATGGTCATGCTGGCCTGTAAGCAGTTGCTTTGGAGAAAATGTGGTGTAGGTAGCTTGGGGAAGGAAAAGGACCGATAAGCGGCATGAGATGAGATTGTTATTCATCTTTTTCTTACTCTGGGATGTGAATGTCACGATAACCTGGGGTCAAAGAAGATGTGAGGTTTTGCTATGCTGTTAGTGTTGGGCTTCATTGAGTTCGGACGAAGGTCAGAAAGTTCATTAAACCAGGATTGGCATGGGAATTGAGCATGGATTGGCAGGAATGGCAGGGTCAGGTGAGCTGGCAGGATGCTGGCAGGGATATGCGTGGTCATGGGGAGTATTGCATCGTTAGATGGCTGAGTTGGTGGCAATCGAGTGATGTGCCAGTTTGATATGGGTGCCACCATGTTATACTGAATGTTGACATCAGAAGTAGGCCCCATGAGGCAGAATCCTCTAGCAGTTGATGGTGCACTTCAGGGTTGATCTTTGTCATGGTGGAGAGTTCTGGAATTTGGTTGGTTGCATAACAGGGTTTGGCCGAGGCGGGAGACAATGTGAGAGGATCCTGTGTACTGTGATCCTGTAATTGGCCACAACTGGTGGACAACAATGTAACCCATAGGGTAGTCAGCGTGGCTGTATCAATCCTCGCTTGTATGATAGCTTCTAGTTGATCCCAGCTGATCGTGATGTTTTTGCTCGTGTCATTGCTTTTTGATGTAGAGAGATTGTTGGCCAGTGTTGGACAATCAGTGGAGTCACTGACAGAATCAGAATTGTAGCACATGGGAGTATTGTGAGCTCTTTGGTTGGCTGCAAGTGTTACGTGGCATTGTGTGTGATGGTATACAGTAGCAGAAGATTATCAAGATGTGTAGTAGGTAGGCTGATAGTCTGGCAGAATAAAATGTTTAACTAGAGTGATGGTGCTTGTGTTCACTGTGCTAACGTCTGACTGGAGACGTGAGTTAGAATGGCTGGATGTACAGTGTGTACGTTTAAGATTACAGCCTGTGCAGTTGGAGGGAGTCATCCCCCTGGAATAACCATGACTGTGACTATACCAAAATCCCCAAAATCATGTCTCCATCATTTATTGGCACTAATATCATATTAAAGATATCTATACAAAACACTTTTGATTTATAAGTCATTCTGGAGTCTGTGAAGAGTAAGAAATAAATTTTGACATCTGACTAAGAAGGTCGTACTAAATATACAGTAGTAGTGCAAGAAAAAGTTAAAGTAAGTTAGAAAGATATTCATTAAGAAATGAGAAAATACTTTGCGAATTTTTCATCCATGGTCTGTGCGGGGACTGTTTTGAAATAAGCGAGAGTAAAAATAGAGTAACATGACACGTTCATCTTCTAAGCAACTTGAGGGTGCCAATAAAGTCTAAAAATGGGAAAACTCGGGGGTTCTTTTCTCAGTTAGGTTCTTGTAATCTTTTTTTTCATATTTTGTATCACTTTAACTTTTGTAGGGTTACATTCTCTAATATGTGGAAACGATTACCGCTATCAAATACAAACAGTGAGGTAGAGAGGTTCCTGTACATATTTTGCTCCCTTGAAAAGAAATATTCTCGATTGAGGAAAAGCTACAAACAGGGAAGCAATGCCTTCTAATTTTGGAATAAATTGACACTTACAATGTCCGTGGCATTGGAATCAGCCTTCATCTTCAACAATGTTTCGCAGACTTCAAGTTGTCCATTCTGAGCCGCCATGTGTAAAGGTGTTTGCTTGGCCTACGAAGAGGAAAAAGGTGTCACCATGACAACAAGCCAAGTATTGAAGGACTAAATATTCATGAGAGCTTTTTTACACTGTTGGTGTATACTCACTCAGACTCATGAATATTCAGTGTGCAATTTGAATATATTATTTCTGACTCCCATGATGCAATAGCCCATAGCAATCATCTTGATGTTTCTCTGAAATTGTATTTTATATACATCATGAAAAGACTCTCAATAACCTATCACTTATGAAAATTTCTCTAATTTCTTGGAGTGGTGTTCTCCTTTAAGTCTGAACAAATCATGAAACCCAGTATATGTACCATGAAACCCAGTAACCCAGTATATGTACCATGAAACCAAGTATACCGGTATGTACCATGAAACCTAGTAACCCAGTATATGTACCATGAAACCAAGTATACCGGTATGTACAATGAAACCTAGTAACCCAGTATATGTACCATGAAACCAAGTATACCGGTATGTACCATGAAACCTAGTAACCCATTATATGTACCATGAAACCAAGTATACCGGTATGTACCATGAAACCCAGTAACCCAGTATATGTACCATGAAACCAAGTATATCGGTATGTACCATGAAACCCAGTAACCCAGTGTATGTACCATGAAACCAAGTATACCGGTATGTACCATGAAACCCAGTAACCCAGTATATGTACCATGAAACCAAGTATACCGGTATGTACTATGAAACCCAGTAACCCAGTATATGTACCATGAAACCAAGCATACCAGTATGTACCATGAAACCCAGTATATGTACCATGAAACCCAGTAACCCAGTGTATGTACCATGAAACCAAGTATACCGGTATGTACCATGAAACCCACTAACCCAGTATATGTACCATGAAACCCAGTATACCGGTATGTACCATGAAACCCAGTGTATGTACCATGAAACCAAGTATACTGGTATGTACCGTGAAACCAAGTATATGTACCATGAAACCCCAGTATATATGTATGCACTCTTACCAGTGATAATGCATCTATAGTAGCATTATGAGTCTCTATCAGCAGAGTCACCAGTTTGTTGTAACCATTCTGGGCACCTAGATGGAGGGGTGTCACTCCTAGCTTTGACTTGGCATTCACAAAGGCTTTGTGCCATAACAGTACATCGGCCACCTCTACATGTCCGTTCTCTGCTGCTAAATGTAATGCAGCTTTACCATGCTGGGGAGAAGAATAACACAATTTGTTTTGTGGATTAAATCAATCTTCCATTTCCACAGTAAGTCAGGATATTTTTTTTTTTTTTTTTTTTTTTTTTTTGTAAGTCAGGATGTTCACTTCGGCTTGAAATGAAAGAGAAAATATTTCAGCTCTCCAATTGTATATTATCATGTTTTTACTTACCTCATCAAAGACATCAACCCTGGCATTGTTTTGCAGTAATATCTTCACAATGTCAATGTGACCTTGTTCTGCTGCAACCAGTAACGGTGACCAACCATTCTGAAAAGACATAATACAATTTACTGATCTCCTCTCTTCATATTCTTTCTCAATGTCATGTATTCAGATTAGCTGAAAGCAAAGTCAACTGTTCTTAAAACCTACCACTTCAAAATGTTCTGATTGAAAACTGCAACTTGTAGATCATTCCAAAGGTAGGACTTATAATGTTCTTTGACAGTCTACAGCTATCCTTGAGTCTCTTATAGAAATTTTTCCTTCAGCTCTTTAAATAACTACCAGGAGTACAATTTTTGACCTGAGAAATTTTGCCAATGAATCTTTTTCATAGATTTGTCAAAAATATACCAAAAATATGAGAATTTACAATTCTAACGAAATCATCTAATATACAGAGAATTTAAGGATATTCATTCAAATCCCAGCTTCAAGGGTCACAAACTGAGTTTATATGTTCTGACTGTAGTTTTTAATTTACATTTTAAAGGTACTCACAGTATTGTATTTACTGAGAAGTACATGTACCACCACTTGTAATTAACTGAACTCAAACATGGTATCAAGATATGACTCATAAACTGAGAAAATATTTTTTTTTAAATGACATAATTCATACGTATAAAATATGTTCAGGAAATCCCTCCTATGCAATCAACTGTTCTAACAATGCCAGAAGACAACTGTAATGTTATAGAAGACATGCACTGACATTAAAATGATACTGGAATGTGGTTTTTTACAGTATTTTCACTTGAGTAAAAAAACCTTATAAACTCTTGTGCCTCTTTAAATCAGTAAATTGGAGAAAAAATTGAAGAATACCATGTTGATGTTCTTACCTTAGACTGTCTGTTTACGGCTAGTTGTACCCTTGTTGGTCCTAAATGTTTGACTTTCTCTAACATAATATCAGCATTACCAGCCCTAGCACAGTAATGTAATGGAGTCTCTTGTGTCTGTGTGAAATAATCAAAGAAATGATTATCAAATACATAATACTTAGATCTTATTCCCAATATTCTTCTTTCTTCAGTCAAGGAAAATACGAGTGACCTAAGGGGCCTTTGTCACCACGAGTCAATCAATTAGTAGAGACAAAAAACAAAACCATTAGGTCATGAGTATTTTCTGGCTGAATGAAGAAAAATATTGGAGAATAACATAATTATATCAGTGCCAGTAATATCATAGAAATATCGGGGAAGTAATGGCAATTTTGAACGTTTTGATTCATATTTCGAAGATATAGCAGAACCAGTGATATAGACACACATTGCCATGATATAGAACTGACATAGAAAACTGACTCCACGTAGAACAACCAGGGTATAAATTCCATATTTTTCGTTTATGCATGTATAATATGATAATTCATCCTCTTCTAGCAGGATGGGAATCCAGAGGAGAGGGTTATGCAAATAGCATTAGGAATGTATACTGTATCATTCTTCAGTATGTCTCTTTGACCAAGGAACGTGTACAGGGGTGTAGCTAATTTTGAAAACAGCTGGTCAAATGTTAAAACTAAGCAGTAATATCTATGAATGAGACCTACGAATCTGTTAACTTATTTGCTTCTACATCTCAACTCTGCAATGATTTATTTTACATATGAAAATTTCTGAGTGTGTGTAAATAATGTAATACCACATGACGAAAATGTCAAGGCAACTTCATTTTCCCTGTAAAGGACTTACCAATTTTGTTGTAATATTGATATCAGCATCATTTGCTAAGAATAATTTGACTATACTTGTGTCTTCACTTTCATAATGTATCATATCTTTGGTGATTTCTGCTGCATAATGTAACGGAGTCTCTCCTTCCTAAAATAGTGATAAATAAAAGATGTGAAAACATTACAGAATCAAGCCATTAGCTAAGGAAGTGGGGTTTCTTATCTTTCTTATCACTGAATAATGTTTGTTGGTAATATTTACCAATGTGATAAAGCACTATTACATAACACATCAGGCAAAGCTATAACACATCAGGCAAAGCTATAACACATCAGGCAAAGCTAAGCTCAATGTCATATCAGTTGTACTGACCCATTATCAGTGACATTGCAAATAGCTTTAGATATGCAAACAAATTTTATGACACCCGACTTGCTGACTCTCCAAGTCGGGAAAGTCGCACTTGAACCGCTAATGGCAAATATCCGTCATGACTCGTTAAAGTCTACAAAGCCATCATATAAACTCCTGAAATATACCCGTCAATATCAAAAAGATCATTTAATTTTTTTTGAATGTCACGCTTTTAGACAAACTTTATGAAAGATTAACAATTTATGAGATGTTTGTATCAAAAATGGGAATAGGAATTTCAAAAACATCACTTTTAATATCAGTCAGAATAATGGCTTTCATACAAAGACCATGTCTATAACTTCTACAATACATTTAGTTTAATTAGCAATCCTAGTACAAGAAAGATGATTTCTTTCTTGTACAAACCCTTGTCATTACTGCAAGGAATACTAACCTCAATTTGGGTATTTATTGCTAAAACTGACTCCACTCTAGACGTCTCTCTCTACCTATACTTACCACTGTTTGGGTATTTATTGCTAAAACTGACTCCACTCTTGATTTCTCTCTGTACAGGAACGTAACAAGTTCATGTGAGATATCCCAATGACAATGTCTGACTGCTATGTGTAATGGATTCTCCCCAGTCTGCAAAATAGATATCAAAAAATTGTGATTTTATTATCTACTGTTATACGGGTGAATGTCAAATGTTTACCATGATAAAGTTTTACACATTATAATGTTTATAAAAATTGCTGATAACTAATTTCATAATGCTTTTTGTAGAGGATCAGTACTACTGAGAGGACAACATGCCAAATTATGCTTATCTAATTTCTTGGCATTTCCAAAGGATTTGTCACTAGAGGGCGCTGTAGATGAGGAAAAATGAGGGCTAAAATCATGGTTGTGTGTGAAATAGTCAACAAAATTTGCGTATCAAAACAATTTGGGTTCCTGAAATTTACTAGATCTGAATAAAGTTTGACTGGCTGAGAATGCAACCAACGCTTGTTGCTAACTGTGATTTTTCAAAGGAGGCTATATGCTCATTGTGAACCTCACTGTAAGTATGTGAAGCCCATAGGAATAACATTAGTCAAAGGTTAGATCCACACTTAATCAATCAATTAAAATATCAGCAAACGTTGGTTGCATTTTCACCTAATAGTCACACAATTTTGTTAAGATATCTATTAGATGTTTAACTTATAAATGGTGGTGGATGAAAGTATGGGAAGTGGGCTTGTAAAGTTCATCCATGAATCAGTGCAAGGGTGCTGTAAACTTTTTTGAGAATTCTACACAGTGAATGAAATCATTAACAGAGAGAGTATATATTACCATGTGAAAATAACCATACCTTGGACTGACAAAGTGGATCGCCACTTTCTTCTAGTAGGGCCTGCATCATTTTTAACTGACCATGTCTTGCCGCTATATGCATTGCTGTCTCACCATTCTGTTAGGATAAATCACCAACAATTAAAATTCCACAATAATTCCTCAATAGCTTCCCTTTTCCAGAAATCAAAAATAGTTTTGTGTGTTTTTGAACAAGGAATGTTAGCGTAGTTTTGAATCGGCAATGTTCATAAGACATTTTATAATGTCATTTTCATTTTGTCCCAAGGCTAAGCTCCTTTGATGTATACTCAGGTGACACAAAAGAGATGACATTGATAATTCTGGGCTCGTGAAAAAACAAGATAACTTACCTCCTGTGCTGCGTTGACGTCAGCACCACTCTTTAGTAACATTTCAGCTACTTTTTCTCCTTCCTTTATCCTTGCTGCAATATGCAACGGAGTTTCTCCTATCTGCTTTAAATATGAATACATATAAAACATATTCTTTAATATACTCACTACTAAGTTATCATTACAGAATAAGATACATAAAACATCTTTAATTTCTATGATTGTCATACAATTACAGAGGCTCAGACATCATTCAGCAGTACACAAATACAAGATGAGCACACAAACAAAAACAACTTTACCTATAATGATTAGAAATCCTGTATACAATACATCACATTCAAGTTACCAGAAAGACAAAAGATTCTACAGTTTGGCCACTAGGGGTGCTAATCACCAGAAGATTTTGACCAGAAGTATGGGCGAGAATTGATTGTGGTTGACTTTGATAAATATCATTTCTCAACAAATGATGACACTGGGTAGCACTCAAATAGTTCTCCTTCCAGTTTCATTATTAAAGTTTTAAAAACTCCTGAACTTTGCTTACATCCAGTTGTCTACTTAGTGTTTTTTGTGAATGTTTTCTTGTATTTCACATAGTCATGATAAAAAGGTAAAGTCACTTTTCCCCAAGTCTGGAACACCCTTACAAATAATACAACAGGTCAAAAGTGACAAATAAATTTAAACTTTGCACTGCACCAATGGATAAATCCTAGTTTCCAACTAGAGTCCTCAGGTCTTCATCATGGGATGTATTGTTTACACATGCCTGACTTCAAAATATTGTACCAGACAGGTGGTAAAGTGTATTAGCCTGCCTTTCTGTTAAGCGATGGTTCTAATGTACTGATATAAACGGCTTCTTTGATTCCCCTAACAAACCAGTGAAAAATAAGTAGCTGGCATAGCATATATTACCAAACTGTTCAGAAATTTATGTTTAACCCTTTCATGACTAGAGACGAGTTTTAAATAATATGGGGACCCAATTTATATGAATATTTTCATAATTACAATAATATTACTTTATTAGGAAGTAACATTTCTTTAATTCCAGTCTAAAATGAAGTTGATATATGCCAAAAACTTACATAAAACAAGAATTTTGTCCAAACAATTTTGGCGGGAATGTTTTCAGTATTGAAGGGGTTAAATGACTGAATATCTTAAACTTACTTTTCCTCCTTTTAGCTGAACCTGAGCACCATAGCCAAGAAGAGTTTGAACAACCAACGGTTTACAGTATTGTACGGCTATATGTAAGGCTGTGTAATTATCCTAGAAATTAATTTATAATTCATTAAAATCCTTCAATGGAAAATTGTTTACTTTTTGAATTAGTTGGAAAGTAAATATTCAAGCCATTAATATCATCAAGTCCGCATGTAATGTTTTCATCAGAAGTTTGTTTCTAATGCACTGTGAAAGATTAGAAATGCTTATTACTTTTCAGTGCTTGAATTCAATAAAATCCTTTAAATTTTCTTCTGAAATATACATACAGGAGAAATGAAGATGCCTTGGTGTTTCACTCATGAGACATAATGTTGTGTACACACACTCGGACAACTTCAAATGCAACAGAAACAATTATATAGGTGTCGTGCACAGCGGGGATGTACAAGTACATGTAGTGATGTTACCAATGCAATGTTGATTATCAGTTGGAAAGTAAACAATCCAAGTTATTAATATCACCAAGTCCACGGGTAATGTTTTAATAATAATAAGAAGAAGAAGAAGAATATTTATTTCTTATAGAGTGCATTACATTAAAACAATCTCAATGCGCTGAACAAAAGTATAAAATTATTTTAAAAGGTACATATACACAAGACTTCAAGTATAAACATGATCAGTTTTCATCAGAAGTATGTTTCTAATGCACTGTGAAAGAATAGAAATGTTTATTACTTTTCAAAGTGATTGGGTAAAAGATCCTGTTGTGTGTGTCGTGTCTCTGGTATTGCTAGTCTACAGTTGAATTGCGTCTATCTTTGTGTTAAATCCATCATGTCCCGTGAGCGAAACACAACTTCATTTCTCCTGTTAGTTGATCTGCTCCAACAATAGCTATCATTAATTTAAAGTACTCTGAAGAATGTTCCTTGCAAGTAATTAAAACATCAAGTTTTAAACCATGATCCCAGTTTATTGAAAAAATTGCAACATTAAAAATGGAATCCTTGCCAAAAAAAAAATTAAAATGTTCAATTTCAAATTCACTCTAGTAGCTTCCAGTACTCATTCCAAAGTTTACAATCAGTTGTGTTATTATTCAAATATCTTATTACTTCAAGTACATGTACATTAATGATTTTGACAAAAAAAATCCAGAACATGAACTGAAATTAGAAATATTAAACAATATTTACCTTAGTCTTGGCATCAACAAAGGCACCTTTCTGTAGAAGTGATTTGACGACTGCATTGTGACCTCTCCTAGCTGCAGCATGAAGGCACACAGCACCAGCCTGACAAAAAACAATGATAAATCAAATACACCTGTATCATTTGTTTTGGAATAATCATAAACCATTTCCATTTGTACCTTATTTGGTGAACCATACCTTTTTTGGCAAGAATTAACTATTTTCCGGAGCCATTCCTTAAATGGTACCCTTACCATATTTGGCAAGACGTGCCTTATTTGGAAAGCCTTATCAACTGCAAGCCTTGCCTTATTTGGAGAGCCTTACCTTTTATGGTCACACTTGCCTTATTTGGAGTGCTGTACATTAATGTGGTGGTCTTTGCACCTTATATGCTAACCCTTACCTTATTTGGCATGTGCAGTGGGACACCTTTCTTGAGGAACATCATAGCAGTTTCAGGGTGCCCACATTGAGATGCAATATGCATTAATGTACTTCCATCTTTGGTCCTAGCTAGCACAGATGCTTTGAATTTGTCAACTAAAATTTCTACAACATTGGTGTGACCTCTCTCTGCTGCTATGTGTAATGGTGACCTATCCAACTGTAAATCAACAAAGAAAAAATTCTGCAAATTAGAAGTTTTCTTTCTCATGACATTTCTAAGCCTATCATTTCATCCAAGAACATGTAAACATACATTTCATTCTAAATGACAAATTAGCAACATTTATGGTACCCATTCAACAAATAAACAATGATGTATTCAAATATTCTTTGACTTCAAAATATTTCCACATACCTTATCATATATATTTGGATTAGCTTTCAGTAGATAGAAGTATTTCAGTGCTCCTTCATCACCTTCCCATGCTGAGATGTGGGTTGCTGTGTGACCTTCCTCCTAAAAAGATATGTTAAAGTCAGAAATAATGTGTGCAAAATTATGCAAATGTATGTAAATAAACTCATTTACATCATTCAAATAAATATCTAGAAAGGCAGGACCAAACAGAAGCTGATTAATTCATGCAGATTTATGTAAATTTATCAAATTTATGTTAAAAATTCACAATAACATCCTTCAAATATTGATATCACATTCAAACAAACATCTAGAAAGGCTGGTCAAACAGAGGTTGACCAATTCATGCAAATGTATGTAAATTTATGCACAATATGTTAATGTTTCATACAAATTATTCAAATCAATGCCTATGACCCTCTTCTACAATATACAGGTTCAAATGAAGTAAAAATTATGCAGTTTGGAAATATTAATACATTATGCAAATGAATGAAATGCATGCAAATTTATGTAAATTTATGTAGCTCAATGTCATAATGCATGCACAACTGTGTAAACTTTAATTCCAGGCTTCTTTAAAGGAGAACACTTTTTCTGGAAATAAAGCATCTCCAAAACTATAGGTTCTGGAGAGTCATTTCATGACTTCACATCACATAATTTTTGGTCAGCTGAAGAAACACCAAACTGAAATGACAATTTATATGTGATGGAAGCTCTTAGGTATTATGAATATTGAAATCTAAATTTGAAACTTACATTTTGGTTATCTGGGTGTCCACCATTCTCACACAGTAACTTGACAAACTCTAAGTCTTTACGTCGACACGATATATGCAATGCACTATCACCATTGTCACTTCTCTGTGACTTCACTTGTTCATCCTTCTGAGCTGACAGTAGTTCCTTACCTACTGCTACATTGCCTTGCTCTGCTGCTAACATTAGAGGAATTGAACTCTCCTGAAATTGAGACAAAGAAAATTCCCACGTAAGTTCTTATACTTGAAAAATTTAAATATTATGAAACTATTAAGGTAGAGCAATATACATGTAGGGTAACAGTTTGTAGGCTATCAATGTTTCAATGTTTTCTTTCTCTCTCTCTTTCTCTCTCCCCCCCCCCTCTCTCTCTCTCTCTCTCTCTCTCTCTCTCTCTCTCTCTCTCTCTCTCTCTCTCTCTCTCTCTCTCTCTCTCTCTCTCTCTCTCTCTCTCTCTCTCTCTCTCTCTCTCTCTCTCTCTCTCTCTCTCTCTCTCTCTCTCTCTCTCTCAAACACCTGTTTATTCAAGTATGCAAAGTACAAGTATATGGTCCCATTTTCACACTCATTAATTTTGGCACATTGTTTCAAGAAATCAAAATAAGCCAAAACAAGCTACAAATCTAATACATGCATTTGGGCATATTTAGAAAGACTGTGTGAATTATAATTCATAGCTTACTTTGTCTTTCGTCAACCTGGCTTCTTTCCCTGAGACTTTCAATAAATGCTGTATAATATTTAATGCTCCACTGGCTCTCCCTGCTGCCATGTGAAGAGGCAGTTGTTCTTTAGGCTGTGAAAAAAGACAAGAAGAGATTAATAGACTCAAATAATCTGGCCTATCTTAAGAAACGTATATCAAATTTAACCATGGTCAATAAAAAATTAATGTTAACAGAAAACTAAAGTATATATAACACTTACCCCTCCAAGGGCTGTAGCGTCAGCTTTCTTTGTGATCATTAACTTCATAATGTCATCCTTTGCAAATAATGCTGCATAGTGTATTGCACTGCACCCATCCTGTAACACATCAAAAGAAATACAGATTAAAACACCTTACAAACAATCTTTATTTCAGAATCTGTATTTTGTCCTCCTTTCTGACAATTCTGCCCTCTAGTGTTAGGTTTGAGTGGTGTGTATCAAATGACATACTTATATTGTTTACCTGAGTATTCATTCATTATGATTTATGCAATTTGTTCTTCATTACATTGTTTCACAGAAAAATCTGACTTGCCATCCTTTATTCATTCCTTCTTCAAGTTTTTAGTAGTTATTGTTTATCCTTGTTCCTTGGTAAAATTGTGTGTACCTACATGTATATGTAAGTACATCATGTATGTGTGTCTATCTGTATCTGTATGTTTGTCTATACACAAGTGTGTGTGTGTGTGTGTGTGTGTGTGTGTGTATGTGTGTGTGTGTGTGTGTACATATGTATGGATGGACGGACGGACTGACGGATGGATGGATATGTGTATGTGTGTGTGTATATGTATGTATGTACATATGTACATATGTATGGATGGACGGACGGATGGACGGATGGATATGTGTGTGTATGTGTGTGTGTGTATATATATGTATGTACATACATATGTATGAATGGACGGACAGACAGACAGATGGATGGATATGTGTGTGTATGTATGTATGTATGTATGTGTGTGCGTATGTATACATGTACATGTATGAATGGATAGATAGACAGTTTGATGGATGTGTGTAAATTGGGAGGCTGGAAAGTACAAGTTTCATAGCAGTTGTTGTGAACAAGGTGTGTTGTATAAGATATGACACACATGTCAGTTGGCCTCATTTTATTCTAGGTCAAAACAGTAAACATGCACTAAAATGTGTTACTGGCAGACAGAGTTGTCTTTGCAGGAGACATCAACCCTTAGGATAGAAACCAGAGCACACAAAGTTATCAAAATTGAACAGAAAATCTGTCAAAACATACACATTAACTGATACTGTACGGATGCTTACAACTCCACTCACGACATATCATTCATTCAAAACTTTCTGTAATAGTAACAGACTTGATTTTTGTTTGTATGCATAAGTGATATCATAAACATGGTAAAAAATTAAAATAATTTTGGTAAAATAGTTTGTTCTAAATGAAAGCACGTTTAGAAATATGTTGTTGCAGATAAATATAATATAATAATAACACAGAACACCATGATACATGAGTGCCAGTGTTGGTACTCAAGGGTAAATACTTGTAAATACTTTCATTCACTATGCTCGTGAATGTACTGCAGCAGAGAACACTCCAAGCACTCATACAAATACCCTGAGTACGCCACACTTGCACTCACTCACATCATGGGGTTCTGTCATATTATTTACTATTAATTCACAAATTGTTTGATTAGAGAAAAAATAAAAATGTTCAGACACTTCGTATATGAATGTTAAATAGTTGTCAACGGCAACCAGATTATTAATAACTAATATGAAAGTTCTGTTAAGTTTAATAACGGAAGCTGTTTACATAATTATTTTCCAATATTACAAAAATAACTCTGACTCCTTAATAAAAATTATTTCAAATATAGTTACATAAAAATGCTCATTTGAACTACTTGTCTCTGTTAGTATAACATTCGAGTTACTGGAATTTTAAAAATCTAATTCTTTATTCTACTTGAAACATCCTAGTCTACTTCCATGCCTCATATATACAAAGTTTTGCATAATCACTTGAAACCTGGTGGTTTATGGTTTCACGCAATCTCTAAAAATATGCAGCGTGATGGAAGTGAAGTGGAACCGAGATAGACCCCATGCAATGGGTACGATTACAACATTTGCCATCCAGGGGTCTAAAGATCATGGAAATAAAATACCAATCTGTCATCACCTACAGAAATGAGAACGAACTCTCCTTGATAAAACTGTGTCGAATCTTGTATCAACAATGGAGATCTCAAAATCCTTATCAATCATGTCGACATACATGGACTTCTTGATAGTTACTTCTCAAAATAACACGAAACTCATGAAGGGAAGTAGGTTAGTTCAGGACATGATGCCTAGAACGCAATGTTTATAAAAGTGCACTATTTCTACTCTACATTCTATTTCCTATGGCTGACCTGTGGGTTACATGACAGACAGTACTATCACACATAAACAGATCATTCTTTGACTAAAAATTGACGAGGGAGAATCCGCTAGGAAGATTACTTCCACAACATTCCGAAATGTTAAATGAAATTCGGAAAATTTAAAGTTGACTCTCGTTCATTTCCTCCAAAAGAGTGGATACCAAACGTATTAACATTCAAGAAATGGGATTGCATGCATGATGCCAACATTTTTCAATGTCAACCCAGGAAGAATGGTACTGTCAACACAGACAGAAAAACTTGGCAAATATGCATTGAATTCTTTCAACCTGCAGTGGGTGTTGATAGCAAACTAGGAAAATCTGGTTAGAATTTTCAATTTCCAACACATTCCTTAAATTCAGGGATAATCTCCAATGTAGATGGAAGTAAAGCAATGTAAATCTTACAAGTTTTAGTGAGCATGCACTTTATAAGTTGTCGGAGAGACTGGGGTAAAATAATTTCTTAAATATTCAACAGTGATATCTAGAAAAACATCTACAAATATTCTGAAAGTTAGAAAATTTACTGATGTAATTCAAATACAAATATGTGATTTTACGTCTAGTAGAACTTGTTTCAACGTAATTTTTAGATCTAAATGACATACATGCGCCAGTAACTATGACAACATATGCAAATTACCTTGTACGTAAACACAGGAAGGTAACACTTACAGAAAATTACAAATATAGATTCTGAATTTCTGTATGTAATTGGGTACTAAATGATTGGAAAGTCTTTAGAAAAGGCTTGAATTATTTGTATTCCAAACACAAAATGTATGCAGCTATGAAAAAACATTAAAACTAAAAGTATTTTAGAAAACTATAAATTTAACCGCATGGTATCGTCAAAGGAATGCACTTCACTATTATGATGTAAAAAGTATTGATTATAAAAATATTATTATTAATAATACATAATTTGCATTCTAGGAAACATTCACTACTGAAAATTATCCCAACACAATAACCAATCTCAAATATTGCATATTAACGAAATCATATGATTTCCACTTTTGTTATGATTAATTTCCCTTCTCAGATTCAGATTTTCTACACTCATTTGCATAGTTTTACTACTCATTTGCACAGTTTCAATACTCATTTGCATAGTTTTACTACTCATTTACATAGTTTCAATACACATTTGCATAGTTTCAATACTCATTTACATAGTTTCAATACTCATTTACATAGTTTTGCATACTTTCAATACTCAAAATTTATCTCAAACCAAATGCCAACAAACTTTGCTTTCCTTGACATTTAATTTCCATATTCATGATAATTTAAATCAACGATATCATTTGATGATGAAAACAGTCTCTGTAGTAGTTGGTAAATAGGATGCAACATTTTGGGGCAATTAATGCCAGCTATGATTCGGTAAAGGACATGTGACAATGGACCACATTTAAGACCAAGCAAAATAAAAAATAATGCAAAGTGGACCCTATTTTAGGCTCTTCAGCTAAAAAAAAAGACCCCATTTTAGACCACAGACCTAGAAAACGCACCCCAAAGGACAGTACATATACGTATACTCAAATAAAGGGAGTAGCCTATGGGATTTGTAGCCTCCTGGGGACTTTTTTAACACACATAGGGGGATATGAAGCATACTGAATGTATTTAAACTGTAGTTTGCAAACCCTTCTGATATGCTTAGTTACACAACAATTATTCTTGGATTGATTATATATATATACATTAATTTACTTTTTATATTTGAACTATAATCTCAATGTTTGCATATTAATTACTATTTCAAATATACCCAAGCTTTGTTTATTTATATAACCAACTTCTTGGTTTACTCATACTATAGTTCACTGTGTGATCATCTCTGCTTATTAGGGAGACAACTTGTCACTAGGAATCAAAATTCTGTGAACAAAATTAAAACAAGTATTGTTCTGTTACAGGTAGCAGGCAAAAATCTATCTGTATTTGGAGGATTTTGTAAGGTTCCCATTTAAAAACAATGCAAAGAAATCCATGCAAGTTTTATAATTCTTGAGGCCTACAGATTACAATATTATACAGGTAAATATTCCATCTTGTTTCTTCAGGTTTTTGTCATTCCTAATCACAAAACAATGTGGTACATAATATACACATCTTTTGCAAGTTTTATCAAATTACCAACCCAACAATATCAAAATTCTACCTAGATTCTTGGGGGTTTTCATCAGGGTAGAAGAAACTGGGTTCCCAATCATAATTGTAGTACAAAGATCAATCTATGGACATACTGATGAAATTTCCTGAACAATTCTTTGTTGCCATGGTAATATTGCAGTTTGATATTCTGAATCAAATTTTCATGTGTAAACTTTCTTTGAGATATTTTGCACAGTAGATATATCTGTCCTGTCAAAATTGTTATATGTGCCTATATATTCATTTAGCAGAATCTCAAAATTACCCATACTTCCCAGCTTGAAATGTACAGGTGTAGTTGTTATGGCAACAATTTTGCTCCTACAGATGACAATATGGTCACAACCTAGTGACCTGCAAGTTACTATGGCACCAGCTTGAAGCTATTAAAGTATTGTCGCTATAGCAACCATATCAAACCTAACCAGAAAACAGGCCACTTTTTCACCCTATATTCAACTATTAGTGACCTGAGCAAACAACTCACCATGACAGCCAAGTTTGAAGCTAGGTGACGTTGATATATAGCACAACAATATCAAACCTAACCACTTCTCACTATACATTCAATATTACCATAGTTACCTGTATAAACATGTTACCATGACATCAAGTTCAAGCTATATGTTGTCATAGCAACCATGTCATAGCCTGTTGGAGACAGGCTAATTCCTCACCATACATACAAACATGATACCATAATACAAAGTTTTGTGATGTTGTCATAGCAACCACGTCAAAGCAAGGTGGGCCACTTTCTCACTATATATTATTCAATAGTGACCTGTACAAACAAGTTACCATGACACCAAGTCTGAAGCTATGTGATGTCGCTATAGCAACAACATCAACCCTAACCACAAGGCAGACTACTTTCTCACCATATATTCAATCAAACTATAGAGTGTTTTGATTGAGAATGGAATAGAATCTAAATTAGATTACCAAGTCACAATTACTTCATTCACAACACAAAACAGTCAGTCACTGTCCTCCACTAACATGTTTATTGCAACGTATACACATACAGATTTTCTTTAAGTAATGTGACCCCTACATTGGGAGAGCAACACTTCTATATATTTTTGTAAAATCTGAAATGTTCTGATATTGGCCTCTCTGTAATGAGAGTACTGCAACAAAATTTGTACATATACACTAACTTTTGAACTGCTTGTCTTAATTAATCATGTAACAATTTTCTTCTTATTATAAAATCTATGATGTTCAGATATTGGCCTCTCTGTAATAAGTAATCTGACTTTTGAACCTACAATTAATGTAAAACATCACAATGGAGGTACAACATTTCCAATATTACACAAACTCTGAAATGTTCAAATATTGGCCGCTTTATAATCAGTGCAACATTCATAATAAATGTTAACATGCAAGAATGAATGTTCATGGAATCTGATTCTGGAAATATCATGTTTATGATAAGATTAGTATCTGATGTATCTGACAACCAAGAAAGTTTATAGTTATTAAAAATGAAAATTTTTACTAGCAAAGCTCAAAAAATTCTTGGCAGCAAATTTGCGACAAAACTTCTGACTATGCTGATGTGTCATCTGCAAAAATTTGGTATTCACTTCCAAGAACATTTTAACTTGGACATTAGAAATTTCCTTTTGTAACTTTTAACGAGTTTTTTTGGTAAATATTCATAATGGAGATACTTGTATTTGAGAAAATCTGAGATCTTCAAAAAGTAAATGTTCTTTCTGATGTTATTGGTCCAGGAATAGTAAATAATGCTATTAAAAAACTATTATGTTGTCATACGTAATTAATAACTACCTCCACCATGGGGTATTCCATTGTGTGCTTGAAAGAATGAAATACACTTGTATGCACACAAATGCACATGCATACATGTATGCTTGCACGCACATATACATGTATGTTTGCATGCACATATACATGTATGTTTGCACGCACATATACATGTATGCTTGCAAGCACATACACATGTATGTTTGCACGCAGAATGTTTGCACGCACATATACATGTATGCTTGCACGCACATATACATGTATGTTTGCACGCACATATACATGTACATGTATGCTTGCACGCACATATATATGTATGTTTGCACGCATATATACATGCACACACACAAACACATACATATCTTTGACACTTTGACATTTGACGATTTGCTACTGATTGGGGTATTTTAGTGCCGTTGTCTCAATACTACTTTCAGCTAGTCATGTATGTGATGACTGAGCTTCAGTGTATCAGGCTCATAACATAAAAGCACATCCATGAACCAATTTGAATTTTGTTGGTTCCATTACAAATGGAAAGAACATGTATTGCATAACATGTATAGAGTGTATTTTGTTAGATTGCGCTGCAAGTAATGCACTTGGGGTAAACGATTTCAAAAAATTTCATTTTGAAGTCAATCGGAGACCTGCTGCGAAAACACATTCCCTTTCAAGCATAATTGCCAAGAGCTATTTTCACATCGGACTCCTGAATACAAACTCAGCGGTGCATTGTATGAAATGATCGTAGACCTGAATAAATTCATTAATGCTTGTCATAGAAACTATACTTAGGATGAAAGGCAAAGACTGAGTAGAACATTTCACAAATTGCACTCACAAACAAACTATATTTCTATTGGCAAAATATAATGTACACTTTTACTAGTAAGTGTGTGGGATGAAAAACATTGCAGTGGATAAGTGGCCAACTCAAGGCAATCCTGCTTGTAGTACATTTTGGGAAACAATCATTCGATAACATGATTTTATTATTTTTATGATGCCTGGAAAAAAGAAATACTATGGAAAAGGTACCATGTCACAGAAATTCTGGGATTTGTGGTAAAAAATCAATAAAAAATTAATCCACATTTTTTTTTCATTTTGATCAAAAAAAAACAAGTGTATGGAAAATCTACAATTATTAGGGAATTTTTCATTTTGATTTTTTAAAAAAACAAGTGTATGGAAAATGTACAATTATTAAGGAAATTATCTGGTTTTTAATTCTCTGGTTTTCTCTCTCTTTTTTTTTTGAAAACATTCACCAATAACAATGCACATTTCATTGTTTGTAATTTCCTAAAAAGTGTAGGGAAAGGTACAATTTTCAAGGAAATTCTTCTTCTTCTTTTTTAAATTCACAATAACAATCTATCATTTGTGATTCCTTAAAAAATGTAGAGAAAAGATACAATTCTTACAGAAATTCTGTTTATACATTTTGGAAAGGATTCATCTGAAGTATTCCGAGATTCTGCCACCAAAAATTGTCAGGTATAATTGTTAAAATAATTCTTACATATATGTTGAATTTTTCTTTCTCAAAATACTTTTAAATTGTTATTCTTGTTTTAATAATTACAACTAATTTCATTCTGATGTGATATGTCTAGTAGGAAAGATTAAACCATCATAAAATATTTCACTTTTAATTTATACTGTAAATAAATTCATTCTTTTTCTACTTCAGATTAGTCAGTAACTTTCTTTTCTGACAAGCAATTTTAGAATTCCTTCCTGACCAAAAATGAACAGTAACTTTGAGGTCTATAACTTACAGATAAAATGTTCCTTTTCCTCGGCGTTTATATGTAACTGTGCAGGTATCATTATCCTAAATGGAAGTGAAAGTACACTATTGCTGACTTTTAATAATTTTATTCCAGTCTTTTTGCCATAAATTTGTGAAATAGATCCAAGGAAAACAGTAAATGGAGAAATAACATTCCTTCACAACTTCAAATATTCATCTATAATATCACCCAGTGCACTCTGACTTGAAGAACAAAATGTTGGAACAATTTAGAACTGTTGAAGGGGGAAAAAAGCACTGCATGGCTGCACTGATGACTACAATTTTGTGGGTTTTACATAACTGTTCCGATTCCGTTGTAACACTGCAATAAGATAGCCAGACACCAATTGACGACTTAAAAGCTGATCCAATTACATCTATGAAAGGTAAGTCAATATGTCAATTGGTTGCTATGCCAACCATGAGGGAAGCTAAGTTAGGAAGCCATCTTTGCTGTGTTAGTGAAAAAGGCAGTGAATGTTTGTAGCTACAATTATGACTACATTATCTAATTCACTACTGATTGTTTGAATTTGTGACATGAGAGAGCTAATGCACTTTTCTTTTCAATTCTGTATGTATTTAAATTGACCTCAACCTACCCATTAACAAGAAAAACAAGCTACATTTAAAACGATTTTCAGACAAGTAGAAAAGTCTATTTGATTTTAAACATGGATGGAAATTGCACAAGTCTACATCCCTGATCTATGTTGATGATAGTTCTCACCTACAATCATGAATGTAGATAAAGCTATCATAGACACAGATCAGTAATGTAGACAGACTAGGAAGAGGGTAAGGGACTGAACAAGTTAAGTCCATAGCAAAATCTATCAAAACAGGGGTTTAGAAAAGTATGCTACCAGAAAAGTATATATTTATTCTGGGATGGGAGAGATAATGGCCTTAAAAAGTTATTCCACTAGTAGAAAAAGAAAATTATACCAAGGATGCCTAATGGTTGTAAACAGGATAGAGGGTAAGGGACTTTAGTTGAAGTCTACAGAAAATATACTCAAACACAGATGGAGAGGGAATGGAAGTTGATATACACCATTTTACATTTTTATATTTTTTTCGTATATTGCAAAGTACGTTGTAGTACTACATGTACAGACCACAAATTTGCTGTAACAAAATTTTATGGTATACAAATCAATGTCATCGAAGAACTTGGAAATTACAGACTAAAATACAAATTTTGCAATTTAAGGTTAAAAATTAAAACAGTTCAAAATCAGTATTAAAACGAAAAAATACTGTCTAAAAGTTACAAAGTAAATTATAATATATAACTTATAAGTAAACTATCACTTAAAAGTCAAACTACAGCCTTCAATTTGAGCTAAATGTAGTAAAAATGACATCAAAGTACGTGAAAAATACAAAATACTTTGTAAAATAACTTGGAAAGCAATTTTATCAAAATTTCAAAATATAATTTTTTCAAAATGCGATTAAAATGAAAAATAATCCAACACAACTTTGCATAAAGGTTCACTATCAAAGAATGAGAATTGGCATTTCAGAAACATTAAACGTTATGGTAGAATCAGGCAATCAAAAAACAAACATTTCTTCAACATACATGTGTAAGTAGTTCATGTACACTGGTTTTTGCCTACTCTCAACTTCCTGATGGAGTATTGCATTTCACGGAAAACAAATAGAGATGATATTGAATTCGAATAATTTCATTGCTGGAAGCAAACTAATCAATTTAACCTACTAAAGTGTGGCAATGAACTGTGAGTATATTTTACAATAATTCTAGCAAAGTGACTGGTTTAATTCACTGGTACTGTTTCTAAGGTAAAAGAAAAATCAATATGTGTTATAATATGTTAGATGTTAAACGGTATGTATAGCCTCAGAAAATAAGGTCAGGATTTTATTTTATTTTATTTTATTTTGATTTATCTTTTGAAGTGTTTTCCTTTTTGAAAAATATTGCTTTGATCTGAAAACAAACAAAATGTTGGTTAGAATACCCCTTCTGTGAGAATTTGATGAAATATGTACAGACGTCACTGGGGAAAGAAAACAAATGTGCATGAAGGTCAGCAAGACAGAATTTCTTATTTTTTAGTTTTAAATTTTTTAAAAATTTTTTTAGGGTTGGTCACTTTAACTAGGATAAGTCTGGTTATCGGAAAGACTTTTTTTTTGCGTTAATTAAATTAATGATTTATGTTGAGGTCAAAGATCAGAACCTCATTTCTATAGTTGCGACACAACTTGACCTGTTTCTGAAAACTTGACACTTAGAATGGTTTTACTGAAAGGAAAAATTTACTAAAAAGTCAGAGAATAAAGCAAAATAAGGAATTAATAGACAAGTTTGGTTAAAAACATAATTTACACCACTTTGTTCATTCTGGCATTGAAAAGAAATTATTTCCTTTAGAAAAAAGCATCATAATGATCCTCAAAACAGTCCAGTAGCAACTGTCTGCAGAAAGGTAGCAATCTTCTTTTCACTCCCGAGTGACTGACTACGAGTACTAATTACTTAACTCCTTTTGTGTTTAAAATAGTAATTCCACACTGTTTCAAAACAAGAAACTTTCAATCTCTGTTATTCATACACAGTAAGTCCCTCTTCTTCATACGTGTCTCAGGTGAGACATTTATCACAAATAAATAATGACTCCAACTGGACTCATCAACCACGATTCATTGACGAGAGAAAATGATGTACAAAGTTTGATATTGAGACTAGAGATGTAAAGTTTGATGGCTTTTCTGCAACAATAAAATCAATCACTTAAAAGTATATACGATATTGCGACCTAAGACTTGACATGAAATAAGATATTTCTCATCCTGATGGAGTCCTCCATAAACTAAACCAATCTTACAAATGACTATAATCCGTCACCTTTGACAGAATCGATACGGAAACATGGATTTTCCATTTTCCTGATTTTTCTTATTTCCTGTTGGGTTGTGAAGTAGAACACTTTTAAGTTTTAAATGGAATTTGTTATCAGTACATGTATAAAGTTAATTTTTGTTTTTAACAATTTGACACTGTGACAAAATAATTGACGATATAAGCATGACACAAACATGGATAACAATTCTATACTGGTGAGTGCCTAACCCTAACCCTAACTGCATAACCTTAACTATCATTTCATCTATGGTTTTATCCTATACAATGTATTCTATTCAACATCCCTAACCCTAATGTCATAGTCTCCATCATTTTATCAACTTTATCCTGTATTCTAACATCCCTAACCCTAATATCACAATCTCCATCATTTTATCAACTTTATCCTGTATTCTAACATCCCTAACCCTAATGTCATAGTCTCCATCATTTTATCAACTTTATCTTCTATTCTAACATCCCTAACTCTAATATCACAGTCTCCTTCATTGTATCAACTTTATCCTGTATTCTAACATCCCTAACCCTAATATCACAATCTCCATCATTTTATCAACTTTATCCTGTATTCTAACATCCCTAACCCTAATATCACAATCTCCATCATTTTATCAACTTTATCCTGTATTCTAACATCCCTAACCCTGTCACAGACTTCACTGGGTCATCTGATTTCTAAAATACTCCACGCTGTGCAACACATATACTGAACCCAGATTGCTTCAGAAAAATCTATTACTTCTCAAGGCAGTACATGTCCACAATGTCTCTACCAATTGACCCATGTGTGAATATCAGTATTGATCCAGTGAGGAACTGGCTTGAAGTTTACTTGTCAAAACTTAAATCCACAGATCTGTCGTAACTTAGGAGCGATTGCACAATGTCACATAAGCTAAATAAGAAGTTTGTTTAAGGTGAAGGGGTCTGGCGTCAATGCGATTGCTGAACTTCATTTTTTCACATCTAACCAAATTTCACTCCTTCAATGACAACACTTTTCAATTTACTACTGAGATGTTGATGATAAGTTGATAAAAATGTTCTTCTAATATGAGATATGGTGATGGGTTTCTTGTAGTATTTTTTAATGTGTTTACAATCATGCTTTTACATTACATTGATCTTAGTGGTGTGATCATGGTTTACAGCATATAGAAATGTTTGATGTCGCACTTGTGAGCATTCATTTAGAGGGAGGGGGGAGGGGGAGGGGGAGGGGAAGGGTTTTTGACCTACATGAATGATGTTCATTTGTTGAGGTTGGGCAACATTGTGCAATCGTCCCTTAGGATAAGAGATCAATAAACCAATACACCTCACTGGGAGTTGGAGTCTTTGCTATAATAAGTGCAATAATGATCCTAAAGTAGAAAAAAGAACTCAATAACTGCAAATACTTCACCGGAAGACTCAATTTTATTCAGATTATGCAAACATTTCAACCAGTAGATCCATTCCTGGTATTTGAATTTTACTACCTAGGTGTGTCATACACATTTGACAAATAACAATTATCAATATCATTCAATATCTTGGTCAACACCATGATTTCTGCACAAAGCACCACACATGCATATGAAAATAAGTCAACCTTCTCATTCTATTTTGACCCTCTAGTACTAGTGTAGTAGCAGTTAAATGCTATTACAGGTACTGAGAATAAGTCAACCTTCTTGTTCTATTTTGACCCTCTAGTAGAAGTAAAATTCTTTCACAGGTACTGAGAATAAGCCAATTACCTTCTTCTTGTTCTATTTTGACCCTCTAGCATGATATAAAATGCTATTGCAGGTACAATAAGTCAACCTTCTGGTTTCTATTTTGACCCTCTAGCAAGAGGTAAAATGTTATTGCAGGTACTGAGAATTGGATACATGGAACATATGAATATTGATAACTTATACGGTAGATTTTGAAGCTCAGATAATCCACTATCTATCTCAATAATAATATATTCATAATAACCTGTATAAATGGCCAATCGATCTTCAAAGACCTGGGCACAAATATCTATATACATGTATTCTATGAATACATGCTAATCAATAGTCAACTCAAGAAAAATATAACTTCATTTTGAAAATTTTAATTCCATAAAAAATCCAATAAAGAGAAGTAGGTGGTATTGATATTCGATTTCCTAAACTTAGCTTGATCACCACTTTCTTCTCCGTGTAATTATGATGTAATTGCTTCTTTTTGTGATGTATCGACAAATCTATACACACCAGAAAATCTTGGCCATTTAGAAATCAATGATTCAATAACACTGTCTACTGTGCAATGTATAGGCAGACTAGAAATATACTAGTTTTGACATACATTGAAGTGATGGAGTATCTAGGTTTTGTTCCCCTTGACAAAATTTTATATAAATCAAATTTGCTTCTTTTTTTTGGGTAGTTTTTATATTATCTTATTTCCATTTTGAAATAAAATGCTTTAACTTTAAGTATTAACTAGTTCTAGGAATTGGTAACACAATTAAGCTTTTAAAAGACTTACTTTAAAGTAAAATCCCTGTAAATGGTTCTACTTTAAATTTACACTAATTTCTTCTCTTTTTTGTTTAGCTTTTCTGTGATTTTTATGTTACTTACAAACTTTTTCTAGGAATTGGTAAAAAAATTAAGCTGTAAAGAAATTCAAATTTACTAAATCTCTATAAACTGTTTTGTCGCCAAAACTATCATTAAAAATTTGTTTGTTTTTCTGTCATTTTTATCACACTTTTAGTTTTTAGTTTTGGAAAAATTGCTACTTATAATCTTTTTCTAGTAATTGATGACAAAATTCAGCAGTAAACATTTTAAAATTTACAAAATCTTTATAAATTGTTGTCCCGCCAAAATTAACAAACCAGAAATTGTTTGCTTCTCTATAATTTGTATCATACTTTATCTTCATTTTGAAATAAAATGCTACCTATCAACTTGTACTAGTATTTGGGAACGAGATTATGCTGCAAAAAGTTGAAAATTTATTAAAATGTCATAAAATGTTTCAAATTCAATATGGACATCACAAAAATCATTTGTGAATAAAGTTCCTTGAAGAGCCCAACAATTGCAAAAACCACAATACAAAGCTTTTTTTGTACTCATTCACTGTAGATATAGCAAAAATACCTGTCATTGAAACTATAGAAAACAAGTACTTTGGAATATTCAGACTGTTTTGTATATTTACTGTCGACACAGTAAAAATGTCCTGCTTTTTGTGATGACATGTTGCACTGCTAGAATACCTGTAGATTTTAATCTCCTTGACACCACTCATGGTCTGTAACAAATCACATTATTCTAATGGTATTATCAGAAGTGGTAACTCCATCCCATCCTTCAAAGTGTTTGATGACAACACAGACATGGGTGCATTTCATAGAATGGCCCTATTCAAGTCATCGTATGTGCATTTCCTAGGATTGCTATTAACTATATGTTAGTCCTACACACATATGTAAAAGAACAGAGATATACATGTACTTGACCCATATGCCCGATGGAAGATGAACTCAACTTTAAGCTACCAATCTAGCATTTAAGCCATGTTAGCCATGTTAAAGTTGTACTTTTTCATTCTTTTTCATTACTATTTACCCAACTGGGCTTTAGAGGCAGTCTGCAGGCATTCATATGTAATGACAGAACATAGAATTACTGTAGATCTTCACGATAGTTTTACATGTATGAAGGTAATCAGTACTTAGGAGTCATGAATATTTATAATATATCCTGCTACTAATTATGCATATCTGTTGACTCCCATGAGACATTGCATGTCCATGGCAAGGAAATCGACTGGAACAAGGTTCTACTGGGTATTTCTCACCAATCATGCGTAGGTAATCATGAAATAACTCTCCAGAATCCAAAAGTTTACAAAAACACATTTATTTCCTTTAGTTTAGTAGTATTCCCTTTTGAGGGGGTCTGGATAATGGATGCAATAGGAGACAGGAATCTCAAATAGATGTGAGGTCCCATGTATGTGTACATGCAAAGATTTATAATCCAGGGAGTCGCGTCTTACCTTTGTTTCAAAATACTATGGGAATTTCTCATAACGACAACAACGCATAATAATAAGTAGCGCAACCTTTGAAAATGTGAAAGTGTCACCAGTAATATGATAATTATACCTGAATTCTCACAGCATGCATGGACACAAAATAACTTTATTCAGACTAGTGTCTCCGCTAATGATAGCTAAATTTTGTTGTTGTGAGTCAAAATGATAAAAATTGGCATTTCTTGTCAGTCACCATATAATAAGAGATAGGGGAACAACAAATTTTGGTGCGTCACTAGAAATTGTGTGTGTCAGTGGTGTCTCAAATTGGCTTAGAGGGCACACTGATTCAGACAAATTATTCCAGGAACATCCTGTTCATTTTTTCTCATTTTCTCATAATATATAACTTAGTGTCATGCAATTCTATCACTGCATCAGATTTGAGAAACCTGCTGAGGCTGAACAATGTGACGTATCTTACAATCTACCTGTTTTCGGTGAAATTATCAGAATTTGAAGTTGTGGAATATGTAGCCAATACTGCAGTGTTGCACTTAACAAAATACTTTTCTGAGGACACTTAGTGACTCTCACAACTGCAGCTGATCAATCACTAGTGTCATACGAATTAATTAAATCTGATTTAAGTCAACATATGTATCAAAATATGTAGGAATAGTTCATCTTGGTTAGGATTTCAGTTTCAAACAAAACATGAAACAGCTGTTATGCATTCTGACATTTTATAGAGCACAAAACTTCAGATTTGATTCTGCATATACTTCTATGTGTACAGTCATATTCATTGATGATTTTGACAACGTTTCACATACCTGGACAGTAATTACGAAGTCTGGTAAATATGTGTATGTGATCCATAGCCCACAGGCTCAACTATCTGGCTTCATAATATCGATCGATCCAGTATATGTGAAGTTAGAAAGCTAAATGTAAAACCTCTGTGTTACTGTAACACATCCTACATGTTTTCGTTGGGGTGGTAAGTACATTTGTACTTGTAGGCAAAATCTAGCTGATCAGCCCCCAAGTTTCCCCTAGTGTTTTTGTTAGGGTGGTATTAAAGTAGATAAAATCTATCTTAGTTCCATAGTCATTTTACCAGCGTTCCCTACCAATGTATTTGTTATGGGTGGTAAATACAAGTAAAATCTATCTTCACCAGCAACATTAATTTATCAGAAGTTCACCATCCAAAATTATGGTACAGGTTAATGTATAAAAATTTACCTGTTTTTTTTCCCCTCTGTTTATTAGGTTACATATACATGTGTACCCTCAAGCACACTGTGCATCAAAATATTCAGAAATGATTTGTTAAGCTTTCGTTTTTCCCAAAATAATTCATGCGGTGCTTATGAAAATTGCTATACTTTTCAAACTGATAGTTTATATTAAATTTATAGTTTAATGGTTTTTATAGCATATTTCTGTATTACAATTTAGACTCACAATTCGCAGTAATCTAGGGCAATGAGACTACTAAAATGTATCTCGACTACCAGATTAATACACTGGTAGTCTGACAAATTCATGAAATCCAATAGAAAATTGTAGCTGAAACAATTCATATAGCTAAATCAGAGTACCATGCAAGTATACAGGAATTAAATTTGATTCCTGTAGGAGAACAATGTTAGAAATCATTCATTTTGATGATTTGAACATTTTCTAACAGCTGAATAACTAAACAATATTTCATGTATATCTGTGGCTATGCAAAACAACAGCATATCCAGGCAGATAGATTGTTATTATTTCATATAAATCGTTTCATGTATATAATATACAATTTGTCCAATCTAACTGTTCATAGTAAAATCTGAAATTGCTCTTTTCTAATAATTGTGCATTTTCAAACTCAAAATTGACACTGTAATAGATATGTATAAGTGCAGATTCCTTTTACAATAGCACGAACACTTATATATGTACAACCAAGCTTACTTAAAAATGTTTCAAATACTATGTATTAATTCCCCCAACTTCAAAAAAAGAAGATAATTATGGTACAAAGAAAGGCAAAGTATAATTAAAACCAATATTTCCAAAGTAAATGATGATCAAACTGAAACACTTGGGTCATTTTTCAACCTTTATCAACAAACCAGTTGCCATGACAACAGATTGAAAGAATATGTACACTTAATAACCAGCCTTAATGAAGATGGACAATTCCATTTTCTTGAGTAGGTGGGACAGGATGTACAGAGAAATCGCCTAATGCAAATTCATATTGGTGCCCGTGGCAACCAATATTGCAATTAAGAATGTTCGGTTTAGCCTTTCGCTGATGACTGCTGTATGTTGCTGGTTTAAGATTTCGCCTCGGGGAGAAACTAGAGGCTAGTCTTTTATTTCAACCCTGACATTCTAATAATTTATCAGTTTAGCAAACTAATTACTTGGAAGTTATAAGTAAACTAAATGTATGTTCCATGTGCATCCGTGTACGTCAAGATCAAATTTATCAATACTGATCTCTGTTGGAATAATGCAGAAAATAATCACAAGTTATGATTTCAGTTGTCGTTCTCCAGTGCGTGACGTGACATTTTAATTCCTAATATTATTAACTTTCTGACCTGATAATGTGTTAACAGGACAGAGCTAGTGCACCTATCTAACTTAAGACACCTTGTATTAAACTACCCAAGAAGGTATGAACATTTCTTACAGGAACAAAAATTAGAAGCAAATTTTCACTAACATCTCGTCCGTTTTACAAGCAGTGTACTACAAAGGGCTGTTATACATTGTAACGTCTAGTAAAGTTACGATGAAAATTTCTACACAGTCAAAATAATTTCTGGAAGTGGATCCTAAATTTCACTGACATCTTGTCAGCATTACCAGGGTTATACATTTTACTAGCTGTACACAATTACATAATACTCCCCAGTATTTTTATTCGTTCAGCCAAGGAAAAATACAGGTGACCTAAGGGACCCTGTCGCTACAATTTGCTAACCCTTACAAGGCTCGCATTTAACTTTTGGGCTTGGTAGTCAAATTTCTCCATGTGAATTGTTTCAGCTACAATTTGCCATTGATTTCAATTGGTCTAACAAACTACCACATTATAAATTTGGTAATCAAGATACAATGTTTGATAGTCCATATGCCCTAGACAACTAATAGTTTAGAACCGTGCCTTAGGGGGTCACCAGCTGAATGAAGAAAGATATTGTGGAATAATACAATTTTACCCTTATGCATTATTTATGAAAAATCATCAAAAATAATAACAATTTGGAAATCATATTTCAAGCACTACAGAACCATGACATAGACACGGGTTGTTGTGATGTAGAATGACATGGTAACATTATCCATATTTTCTGTTCAAAGACAATAACCTGGCTGGTGCATGGTATATAATATGGGCTGCAATCCCATGTTACACTCAGACGCATAAAACGAGAAGTTAGTGAGAAAATTCAAGTCCCATCTTTAATATTTTACATATTATTACTATCAGTACTATTATGTAGACATATGACGTAGAAATCAGTTAATTTCAGATAATTTTATATCATTATGAAGTGACTCACAGGAAACTTAAATCATCTCATCATCATTTTTACCTAGCAAGGACTTCTCCTTATAGTTGGAAGTTCACTGACTTTTAGCTTACAGTTCTGTCTATTTAACCATCTTCAGGTCAAATTCTTGTAAAGGTTAATGACTGTGATATGATTAAGTTGGGTTAATACAGTAAACAGATATTTTTGCTACTAGAATATTTTGCAATTTTAGTCTTCAGCTAATTCTCAAATAATTTTCACTAATTACATGATTAGTACATTGTGTTCATGGACAAGAAGGCATTTTAGTCACTACTTATGTTAATTTTGCATTTTTGTCTTCTGGTGAAATAAGCGAAAAAAAGTCTTCAGCAAATATGTCCATGTTTACAGGAACTTGCTACCATTGGCAATATTGTCCTTCAATATCTGTTCCTTAGGTTAAGTTACTTATCAATTTGATAGGTTTTTAAACCAATTCTTTCAACTTTTGTTTGACATCTTTACTACCCTATAAAATTATGGTTGATATTCCAAAATAATTTTTTGAAAATTACATGATGGGGAAAAATTAATTTCTGTTCAAAATTTATGGAAAAAAAACGATGAAGTGAAAGTTTGATGACATCAAATTCTCCGCAATATCAATTCTGTTGTTTCCTAGCAACAGTCATTGAACGTGCAATACCCAGGTAAGACAGTAATCAAACTGGTCTTTTTAAGATTTAATATTCAATGGAGACAAAGAAACACAACAGGTGTTCACTGCTAACTTTTATGTCATTTCAATGGACTAATTATCTCACTTGCTATAAAATAAATTTTTCTTTTTCCTGTATTATTGAGCACATCTATGTTGATGGAAAGGCAAGGCTATCACTTTCCATTCTGGCCTCCTATGGGGCAAATTATTCTTTCCAATAAAAGTGAAAAGTGATTCCCTGTTGTTTTCTACAATCTAGTACCTTTAAGGGGGTCATGCCATTTTAAAACTGACGCACAATTAACGCAATTTCTTCGTTTTAGTTTAACCCCCTCTCCCTTAAAATGAAATGTCTTAATGCGAAATGGGAAAATGAACGACCTGTCCTACATGTATGTATCATATACCATGACATCGATAAATGCAACAAACTCGAACTGCAATTCAAATTGTAAAACGTTTTACTGTCTCTGCAAAACATAGCTTCAACTGGAAATTGTATTTACCAGTTCTCATGCTTTTTAGCCTTCAAGTTGTTTCTTGTTGAGTCATTTTTATTCGCACATTTCCGTAATTTATGCACGTTGATTTTGACTATTGCACGGCGATGGTGATGAACACGTTGACGGCGGCCGTGGCTTTCACATGCATGTTTCAACTATCACATGAAAACATCTACAAATCTGTTTGGAATTACTAAACTATTGCTGAATAATTATTTCAAGCGATCAAACTTCTGATTTTCACGTTAATAGAAGGATTGAATCAACATCAGTCGATCGATCAACTTGTTGTGAGTGATGAAATAAACGTTTGCAATACCACATTATGTACGACACTTTAGTCCAAGTTTAGAAGTCACGTCAAACAAGTGACATCTCATCGGTAATTTCCGGATTTACATTCATATTAGTTTCACGTTATACCCCAACATGTCCAAACTTAGAACCTTCGCGTAGGTGGATTTTGGCAACGTCCTCTCCACATAGTCTATTCAAATCAATTATCGTGAAGGTCCTTTAAAAGTTGCCACTACAATTGAACGATCGACTTATCTCGTACCCACTTCGTTAACTTTCGTTGACAAGATCACATGTCGATACCTATGTAGTGGAGTGCAGTGTTGTTTATATTTGTGTACGATGAATCTCATATCATCGTGTCTAAACAGCTAAGCCGTCTAGAATTTGGCATCAGGTAATCCTAAAACATAAAGCTATGTTGGATGTTTTAAAAACCGAGAGTTGCAGGTACAAGTAAATGAGGTAATGTCTACAATAAGTGTAATGCCTTGCTTGGGCTGTGGGCTTATCATCCTTGTCGCAAGAAATTGGTTGACACGTGCGTTCGTCACGTACCATCATTTATAGTTGTGATGACCCAAGAAATACAAAAAAGTCTCTTGAATTCAGGAACATCTGTTTAGGTGTTGGTAAATAATAAAACCATGTTTTCGTAGCATTCAAGTGCACGGTTGTTTTTGTCATTCATTTATTGTACATCACTCCCTGACCAAGTGGGTTACTTGGCCATACGGTTATTTTAGAAAAGCATGCATCTCCCGCCATGTATGTCAGCAAAGTTTCTGACTGACATTTTTTCAAGACAAGAAAAATAGCATTGCCTCCTTTGATTCCATTTTAGTAAGAATCAAAAATCCTTATAGCGATTTTGACAAATGCAAAACGAAATGAACTCTTACCCCATCCCATGTGCATGCATGTATGTATTCATTTACACAGCACCATGCACGCAGATATGCATGTACACAGGCATGCACACACACACACGCACCCGCACACACACACACAGAAACAGAAACACACATACGGTATGTAAACACACGGTTGTACCCAAGCACACATATAGACAATACATGCATACAAACACAGATCCTTGCTGACTTAACAACGCCCCCCCCCCCCCCCCCCCCCTTTTCATACATTTTATTGGACTATACTACATACTAGTATTAACTATACCTTTCTCCACTTATATACACCATTAAAACAATTACATAGACTGAACTCCTTTGGATACAATTGAAAGATAAAACGAGTCAAAATTACTAATCTGACCTTCACTTAATGGACTATTCAGTCTATTATTTTTATACAGACCAATGCAGCTTTGAAGGCCATGCCAGGTTTTCTGTAGTAAAAGTGATGGCATACAGATGTCTTTTATATAAATAACCAGCTGTGGACAAATATATCCCAAATGTTATCAAACGCATAACTCTATTTTGTACTGCATGAAGACACTGACCTGTACTACAGAAACACTGTTAATGTTAAACGAACACATATTCAAGTTGTGACGATAAAGTTTGAAACAAAGAGTTTGAAAGAAATGAGTTGCATTTAACATGTATGTAAGTGTAACTTTCAGACATTCAGACAAATAGAGATACCGAGACCTCCCTAGATCCCTCCCTCCCTTCCTCTACCTCCTTCCGTTCCCTCCCATTCATTTCTAGAGTGACATTTATTTATTTATGTATTTAATTTGATATTTTTTTTGCATCCTATAATCCAGAGGGCTGGATGTGGCTCTTTTTTATGTATATCTTAAGTATTGTATAATTTGATAAGTCTACATAGGACACCTTGCGAAATAATAACATAACATAACATAACATAACATAACAAAACTAACATAACATTTATAACAAAACTAACATGACATAAAATAACATAACTTACATAACATAACTTTAACATAACATAACTTTAACATAACATAACATCTAGAGACACAATATACTACAAATTTATGAGTGTTAAAAGCTGTGCTACATATTTAATTACAACTGCATCCATTAAACTTGTATAAACTTATTGTAGACACTGTATTTTGATACATTGTATTACATTGTAGTACATCCAATATAATAACATTGTTACTTATTATCCATGTCATATTGTTTGCACACTGAGATAGATACATTGTATCAAATTACCCCTAGTCTTATGAATGTTATATCTGATCTGTACATTATTAATAGGAACTAATTGGCAAAGTTTTGTTGCAGAAGGCATAAAAACATCATGTGATATGATTGGTTTTTGCGAGCTATTCTGAAATGAGTAGTACCTTATATAAAGCAATGTAGCAGTATGTTAAGATTATTTCAAATATTCTGGCATAAAAAATATAATTATACACCCAGAATTCCATAGGTCTCTCACAAGTTTTTCCAGCACAACAGATATGTATATACAAAGAATTTCATCAGTTTCTGACCAATTATTTCCAATATTCATAACTTGTAAGCACAAAGGATATGTGTATACATAAAATTCTATACTACATTTCACAGATTTTTCAAATATTCATAACTCATTCCAGCTTTAAAAAGATGTATATAAATGACGTATATATACAAAAGTTCACAAATTTCTGAGCGATTATTTCAAATATTCATAACTCATTCCTGCACAAAAGATTTGTATACACTATATACCCAAGAGTTTCATAACTTTCTCACAGGTACTTACAAAAGGGTCAAAACCACTTGAACAGTTTAATAAACGGAACAACAGTCAACAAGGAGTGGTATATAATGTAGCCTACTGTCAATACTTCAAATATCATCAACAATCCATTACTTTGTTATAAATTGAGTGCTGATAGCACCTGTACCACAAAACATGACAAAACATACTCCAAAGTTCACCTGAAGTACTTAAATCATGAGTCACTATAACGCTGACAACAAAGACTTCATTCATGATTGTTTTATGGTTCTGTTTTACAAAGTTAGTGAAGCAATTTCAACCTTTAACACGTAGTTTTAAAGTGGTCGTAGTTTTAAAGTGGTCATATCGACTGGGTTTAATTTATAAAACAACTTGACTATGTTTTTCTACTTAATGGTGAAATAACATATCAAGTCTTTGGTTGTAATTCAATTGATTGCAAACAGATGCAGAAAGTGTGAAGTTATTATATGTACAATAATTAATATTTTACACATTTTTTAATATTTTGCCATTTATTGAGTTACAAACAAGGACTTGGTATATGCATATGTTACTTCACTTTTATTTTCAAGTAAAAAAAAACATATAGTAAAGTTTGTATTATTGATTAAAAATCCAAAATAAATTCCCAATCTGCATCTGTATGGTTACTTTAATCAAATACTAAAGTTTCACCAGCACAAATGATTGAGCTATAGTGGAATCAAGACGACTAAAAGCTTACAATCTAAGGGTTGTTGTTTCAAGCTCCAACATTGCCATTTGTTACTGAATTGCCAAATGAAGTCCTTGGGAAAGATTTGAACCACGATTGTGTCCAAGTCAACCCAGTTGCATAACTGGGGACCTGGTAGGATAGATGTTAATATGTGAAAGATTTCATCCTAAGCACTTACAGATGCTGCAATGGATTGTGTGCAAACGCAGGAGTTGATGAATTGTAAGGGGTGTTGTGCTATGATAGGTCTGTACTAGGGGTAATAATTGTGAAGTGCTTTGAACACATTTTACCAGACCTTCACCCTCTATTCCATGGCTCCCTACCAGAAAAATGGTACAAAGTATTGAAATATATGTAACTTTTACCAGATTTCCCACTCTGTGGTTCCCCATCAAATTAAGGTGCACTGTATAGAAGTCTAATTTTTTCCAAGTTTTCTTCAGTTGTTACCTGGGCTCCCAAAATTAGCTAAAACTCTGTTCTCACAGCCATACAAACTCCTGAGCATTCAACTCGCTATGTGCTTACATACATCTATACTTTCTCACTGAGGTAAAACCCAGCAGCCCTGAGGTAAGACGGTGTCCAACTTGTAAAAGAGGCTATTGTTGGTAAGGCCATTCAGGTACAGAATACATCACCTGATGCCGTACGCTGCGCTGCACATGCATGGTGTAACTAGTTCATACAATGACAGCCATTCATACACTGTACCTATACTGGTAATAGAAGACACTTTTACTTCATCATCACAAAGTATATGTCTTCAGGTTAAACACCATAAAATTCCAATGAAGTGTGCGTACTTGGAGAGTCTTCATACAGAGGTAAACTAGTTCTTAAATAGCATCAAAAGGACACAAATCTTTATTTAGGTTAGGGACAATTTCACAATGTCACACAAGCTCAATAAACAATCCTCGGGCATCAACGCGACTGCTGAAGTCCACACTTCTAACCAAATTTTAGAAAACTTTCGCCTTCAACAATAACCGGTTCTCTATTTACTACTGAGATGTTAATAAGTTGATTAAAATTCTCTGCTAATGTGATTTTCAATGCTGGGTTTCATTTTGTATTTTAATATGTTTACCATGTTTTACTCTGTATCAATCATAGTGGTGAGAACACTAAAATTTTCATCATGGTTTACATCATATATAAATCGCACTTGTGAGTGTTCATGTATGGGGAAGGGGATGTAGCCTTTAGCCTAAACAAAGAAAGTTCATTTAGGGTCATTTTAAAACTGACGCATGACATGTGTAATTCCTTGGGGGGGGGGGGGGGGGGGGAGAAAGGTATAGTTAATACTAGTATGTAGTATAGTCCATAGAAATAAATGAAAAGGGGTGGAGGTGGGGGGGGGGGGCGTTGTTAAGTCAGCAAGGATCTGTGTTTGTATGCATGTATTGTCTATATGTGTGCTTGGGTACAACCGTGTGTGTACATACCGGTATGTATGTGTGTTTCTGTTTCTGTGTGTGTGTGTGTGCGTGTGTATGTGTGCATGCCTGTGTACATACATATCATTCTGCGTGCATGGTGCTATGTAAATGAATACATACATGTATACATGGGATGGGGTAAGAGTTCATTTCGTTTTGCGTTTGTCAAAATCGCTATAAGGATTTTTAATTCTTACTAAAATGGAATCAAAGGAGGCAATGCTATTTTTCTTGTCTTGAAAAAATATCAGTCAGAAACTTTGCTGACATACACGGAGAGAAATGCATGCTTTTCTAAAATAACCGTATGGCCAAGTAACCCACTTGGTCAGGGAGTGATGTACAATAAATGAATGACAAAAACAACCACTTGAATGCTACGAAAACATGGTTTTTTAATTTACCAACACCTAAACAGAAGTTCCTGAATTCAAGAGACTTTTTTCTATTTCTTGGGTCATCACAACTATAATTGATGGTACGTGACGAACGCACGTGTCAACCAATTTCTTGCGACAAGGATGATAAGCCCACAGCCCAAGCAAGGCATTACACTTATTGTAGACATTACCTCATTTACTTGTACCTGCAACTCTCGGTTTTTAAAACATCCAACATAGCTTTATGTTTTAGGATTACCTGATGCCAAATTCTAGACGGCTTAGCTGTTTAGACACGATGATATGAGATTCATCATACACAAATATAAACAACACTGCATTCCACTACATAGGTATCGACATGTGATCTTGTCAACGAAAGTTAACGAAGTGGGTACGTGATAAGCCGATCGTTCAATTGTAGAGGCAACTTTTAAAGGACCTTCACGATAATTGATTTGAATAGACTATGTGGAGAGGACGTTGCCAAAATCCACCTACGCGAAGGTTCTAAGTTTGGACATGTTGGGGTATAACGTGAAACTAATATGAATGTAAATCCGAAAATTACCGATGAGATGTCACTTGTTTGACGTGACTTCTAAACTTGGACTAAAGTGTCGTACATAGTGTGGTATTGCGAACATTTGATCGATCGACTGATGTTGATTCAATCCTTCTATTAACGTGAAAATCAGAAGTTTGATCGCTTGAAATAATTATTCAGCAATAGTTTAGTAATTCCAAACAGATCTGTAGATGTTTTCATGTGATAGTTGAAATATGCATGTGAAAGCCACGGCCGCCATCAACGTGTTCATCACCATCGTCGTGCAATAGTCAAAATCAACGTGCATAAATTACGGAAATGTGCGAATAAAAATGACTCAACAAGAAACAACTTGAAGGCTAAAAAGCATGAGAACTGGTAAATACAATTTCCAGTTGAAGCTATGTTTTGCAGAGACAGCAAAATGTTTTACAATTTGAATTGCAATTCGAGTTGTTGTGTTTACCGATGTCATGGTATATGATAAACATACATGCAGGACAGGTCGTTCATTTTCCCATTTCGCATTAAGACATTTCATTTTGAGGAGGAGGGGGAAGGGTTAAACTAAAACGAAGAAATTACATTTCTTGTGCGTCAGTTTTAAAATGACATGGCTCCTTATTGAGCTTGTGTGACATTGTCTGATCTTCCCTTAACTGTGCAAAGTTTCTTTTGCAACATTCATGCTAATACATAATAATTTTTCACTCAATTTAAAAAGGAATGTCACCCACGAAAATAAAGACATTTTCATATTAAGCTATCGGTTCTGGAGAGTCATTTCATGACTTTACATCACCTACAATTACTTGTAATTTCAGAGAAACATCAAGTTGATATTGTGCCTTTATGGGGTATCTTTATTGTGGGCCACATTGCATCACGGGAGTCAGCAGAAATGATTAATCACAGTTGAACAATGAATTTTCATGACTCCTAAGTGCTTATTCCCTTCAGTGTAAAACATTTCTCATGAATATTCATTTAATTGTTCAACCATGCACACTTACTTCTAGTGTATGCCTACTTATAACTTTACAGAAAGTTACAGAAGACTGCTTATACAGTTCTGTATCAAACAATTCCTACACCTAAGAGATTTGATCTATACCTTCAGACTTCGATAAACTTTTGGTTTTGAAGAAAGCTTGAGTTACAGAAAAAGAAACTTTGCTAAATATTTTACACCAAATACTCAAGACTGCATCTGTATCAAAGTTAATTCACCTCAAGCTTCTATATATAATTGATCTAGAAGTTTTCTGTTTTGAAGAAAGGTAACAGAAAACATCCCTTGTTTAAAATTTTACCCTTTAAACTTTGGCTGATTCTGTATGAAACGGTTTATACACCTAAATAGTTTCTATACAACTCAGTGTGTAAACCTACTGACTTCTGTTATTCCAAAACTTTGACGCATTTCATGGCTGAAAACACAACACAATAGAAACACAGACCCCCTAGAGCTGAGATACTTGATGCTAATCAAGTACCATAGAGGTCACAGAAAACTATGAATACTAAATTTGACCCTGTCTTTTCACTTTCACTGGCAGATAACTGTACCATGAGTTTTGGGTCATTCTGGGGCCAGGCACATGTACAATGTCTAATGGGTGGAGTCAGGTCATTCTGAGGTCAAACACACATGCTGTGTATATATGTAGGACTTGAGAGAAAACTGTTTGTACTTAAATGACATCTCTGTATTTCAATATAATAGACCTTTCCAAAATTTGCAATGGTGGCACTCTACTTTCTGTCTATGTGTACCTTGGGGTATACATGGTATAGGTTACTTGGTTAATCATAGAGCACTGCTGCTTTCCTCGATGTCTGAACAATACGAAAACATCCCTGATTTACACTTCTACAGAATACCAAGGAACAAAGCTCTTAAGAAATGGTACTATGGGGTGATGATACCCCCAATTTGAGTGAGGGCACTGTATTCTCAATTTCCTGTTTGGTGTCTGGAATTGGCCTACTCCATAAACTTGATCAAGACTACTGGTAAAGCCAGCAAAGAGATAGTTTGACATTGCCTGTTGACCTGAACAGGCAAAACATTACTTGCAAATAGTGATTACGAACTCATGGTAGTGGTACAAATGTACAAGAACTAGTTATTACTAATTACTTTACCAACCTGATGAATGTAACACACAAATGTCTAAGTTTATGGGCACCTGGTAGGATGTGATTATTTGCTATGACTGACTAATTCAGTATACTTCAAGTGATAAAAGTGGGTGCAAGCACCATCGTACCACCTCAGTCCACAGAGCTTACCAAGTTGTATAAATATGCTGTAAAGGTTAACATATAGTATTACTACACCTTACTTATCAACACTATCATTATATTGATTGCATGGAAGTGTGAACAGTCAACAGAAATTTGAACACGTTGCAGAAGTCATATTTCTGATGATGAACAACAGACAGAAATGTCATCATCATCATCATCATCATCATCATCATCATCATCATCTAATACAGCTTCTTTATCCAAGCTGTTATCACATCAGTCTCCTGAGATTTGTTTCCTAATCTTGTACTATCTTGTTGCTTTATCACAATTTATCAAGTCACAAATGTCAGCCATAAAATAACCGGAAGACATAAATCATAACATCATGTTTAATAGCAACCTTGGAGACAAAATATGATTAACCTCAACTTCATTGCACATATCCCGAACAAATTCACAAAATAAAAATTTAAGGATTTATTTGTGAAATTTCATCATTTTTCTCAAAAATTCTTTCATTTATGATAAATTTTACATTATTCATCAGATTTCAATCTAAAATCAAACAGAATTGTTGCAAAAAATAACAAAAATACACGAATTTTCACCACAGTTTTTTTTGGCGGGAAATCGATGGTAATCTATAGGGTTAAGTATATCATAACAATACACTGACCTGTCTACTCTCACAAAGAGATTGGTTTGTCTGTAATAAGTACACTTACCCTGCAATACTGTCTCCATAATGACTTTTTATTATATTGGATTTCTAGTTTTTTGTATTTTAATGAAAATTGCTACTTTTCTGCATGGCTTTAGGGAATAAATCATACAGATCTCTTTATTTCATGGCAACCTTTCTACTCAAGGTATATTTCTTGTATTGATTCATAAAATCTGAAAGGAAATTAGCTATAAACTACAATATACTATATTTCTTAAGGTAATTTCACTTGTAATATCGTGTGTTTACAAGCCTGTATTATGGAGCTATTGTGAAGTATATCGACTGTGTAACTAATGTATGCGCCATGTAAAGAACTCTCACATTTTACTTTTATTTTTGAATTTTCTAAAATTCCTTTTTCTTTCTTTTTTCATGGGGGAGGTATTATGTTATTTTATGCACATGTAAATAATGTTTGCAATACAGAAATCTCATCTTTTCCTTCAAGTATTTAGAAATTACAACAATTTTAGGATTTTTTATAGAAAATTTGTATTTTTTTAACCTTTTTAGGAAATAAGGGTATTTTAAGATAGATTTGTATAAAAATGTTTGCTAAACTGTATAATTAGGGATCTGGTTGGACAGGGTTATAAAGTGAATGTAATATTAATCTGTCAGCCAGCACCCACATAAGGGAAAGAGGAAATTGACTTGACTGAACAACACAACATATCTAAGTAAAATTACACCATAAAATTGTTTTTAATCAAAATGTAATTTGAGTTTGAATAAAAGGACAAGTCCAAGTCTGGTTAAAACTTCTACTTTATTTATGTATTTGAATGTAATATTCAACATAAATACCATAAGTATCAGGATATAGGACTGCCCTAAGTAACAATGTCTATCACTTTGTGTTGCCATGGTAATCAGAGGAAAGGTTACATAGCTATGATTTATATACTTTGCATGATGACTTCATGCTAATCACAATAATTACAACTAATTAATTCTGGATTCATACTATAAATATTTTGTTAATTAAGTTTAACAATGATAGAATTGTGTATCTTATCTTATAAGTTATAGTTTCAAGTTTATACATGTAAAGATTACCTTATTAACTTCAATTGTGTTTGGATTATTTTGTATACAGGTCATTTGGTACAAATCTGTCACATGTATCTTTGTTACTTTGCTGCATTCAACTTCTATGTATGTAACATCCCAAGCATTCCTACCACCACTGCCCCCATCCCCACCTTCACCCAACCAACCAACCAGCAAGCCAGCCATCCAGCAAGCCAACCAACCAACCAACCAACCAACCGACTGACGGACCAATAGCCCAACCATTGCTTTCATTGCCTACTAGTGGCGAAACAACCGTTTTCCCCAAAATCCTCTAGCAACCTCCCCCCCCCCCCCACAGATTAATGGTATACCCATAACTCAAAAATAACACTCATGAGAAATTCTGATTAAAAAGTACACATATTTTTTTAACAAAAGATTTCACAAGCATGGAAGTCTAAACATAAATTGATGTATATGTGTGTGTGTGTATGTGGATTAACACTTTGATAATACCTAACTGACCAAATAAACCACTCACCTGAGATTAGCTTTTATCCCTGTGTGAATAAAGTCTTACAAGATTACAACAATCACAACTATAACAATACTATTTGTATAATCTTTAGTCAAATGTTGTAGATAGGTGTACTTGAACTAGTATTACTAACACAGAGGATTTTACATTCACCACAGTCACTTGTAAATCAATGTATTAAAATATACACATAGAAAATAGCTTATGTGGTGTTTTGACCACAAATACAACAGCTTGCCTGAAAGTACGTACTAGGGTTTTAATCATAGTTATGGTATACCAGCTGGTCACTCACAGATGATTACACAAGCTTAATAAATTACTTGGTTCATTTTAAAAAGAAACCCCCTCCCCGTCCTCCTACGAATGTTCACAAGTGCGACATCGACACGTTTATATATGATGTAAACCATGATGAAAATTCTAGTGGTCACACCACTATGATGCAATGTGAAAATATGATGATAAACACATTAAAATACTATTATTACTAATGGAAACCCAGCACTGTACATGTACATGTACATCACATTAACAATAAATTTTAATAAACTTATCAACATCTCAGTAGTAAATACAGAAACTGTTAAATTAGGTTAGAAGTGTGAAAATAAAGTTCAGCAATAGCATTGATTCTAGACCCAATCACCCGAAAACGAACAAAGTTTGTTTAATATTGAGCCTCTGTGACATTATGCAATTGTCACTTACTTTATAGGAAACATTGCTGCCAGTAGTAATTAGCCACTGCCTAAGGGCTACTTATGTGTATGTTATGAATGACAAACTAAATACAAGCCACTTACTACCACTTACAGGAACAATGAAATATCGATATATTGATTATATTATTATGATTTACATCATATTTCTGTTTACAGGTGCCTGTGGTTTTATGGACCAACTTTTTCCATGATTCTGCCAGACAGCTGTTTCTCATGCCTACATTTTAGTTGTAATCTGTAACTGGGTGTAATTGTAATATTTTGATTTATAGTAGAATTTATAGAAATCTTATTCTTAAACGCTACATGGTCAATTCTACTAATAGTATCAACGATGTAGAAAACAGCCAGAAGGCAGAAAAAAATAACTGTGTGTCAGCGAAAAATTTCCAGCTTAGTAAGTTCTAAAAGAAGATGGAAAAATTTCTGAAAGATCAATAATTCTATCGAAATATTTAAACTTTTTGTTTTTCACTTGTTGAAACCTACAAATAATCGTAATTTGATGGCGTAAAAAGTGTCCTGCAAGAATGAATTTATGTTGAATTTCCTTGCCTCTATTGTAAAACCTTCCTTTATAGTTAGTAACCATGGAATTACAACATTTTGCAAAAATATTGACAGCAGAGGCCACTTCATATCAGGGCCCTGAGAATTTATAAAGTTTACACCATGAGGGGAGGGGGGGGGGGGCACAAACCAGGCAAATTTTTAAGCCGGTCACCGCATGTTTCACATACCAAATTCCACATATAAAAAAAATATATTTTTTCTGTCACTACCATTTTCTACATCTCTGAGTATGTGCTCTACTTGAGAATTATTCACAGAGAACTCAGGAAGACCTCGACCATGATCACTTCAAGAATGTCTGGAAGACACACAATACAACAATGTCTGGAAGGCACACAATAGGTGTCAGTTACTCTCTCCTGGAGGTAAAGGTTTTCACATTCAATTACAAAGTGAAAAGACACAATATATGTACAGAATCTCAGCTTTCTGTTTTGATACATGTGTCCAAGTATGTAATTTTAGTTACAAAATAAAATGATACCGTGTGAACTGGAGTTACACTTTCATTTTAACCCCCTATTATGTAGAGAGGCCATAAAACTGTTCTTACCAACATGAACTAGAATACAAGTCTCTGTACTTCCTACATGCACCAAGTATTATTAATCCAATTTAATTTATTTACTTTTCCTGTTTGTAACAATTTCTGTTAGAGTTTGCTTGTTTTGCTGGTTGTATCATTAGTAGAACTCGCAACCTTTCATACTGATGACTTCACACTAGTGTCCCAGAGTAGCATTTTTACCTTCTTGAAAAGCTTGCTCAGGTATGAAACTAGTTGAAAATTCACGCCGCATTTTTACAAACAAAATTCACTGAGAAAAAATTGAACTTAAAGTTTTCTATATATTTCATTTTTGCTAAATTGTGAACAAAGAGGATATGAATTTTGCAAGACTTTTTTACATTAGCATTGTTTAAACTAACAAAAACAAGACGACAATAAAATACGGAAACTGCTCCAAGTACAGAAATAATTATTCTTTATTATGATATTTCAATATCAGACAGCGCATACTTTAATGTTTCGAAATCAGCAGTAAAGTTTGAAAATTGCTCCAAGCAAGAAAATAAGTATTCATTTTCAACAGCAGACAGTATGTTTTGTTATCAAAGAGACACGGCAATAAAATCGAAAACAGCTTCAAGCAAAATGATAGTACGATATTTTAGAATCATGGCAGTGCATGTTTTCTGTACAGTACTTCTTTTCAATGGTCTACCCAGCACACAAAAACACAGGAAATCAGATGAGTGCATGTTTACCTTTTTGGGGATAACATGCTTTGATTGAACAACCTTGGGTATAGTATAATGGAGTGCCTATATTGCGGTATACAACTTGTACCCCTGGTAGATAAATATTGCAACACTGGTATGAAAATATTGACAGAGATTATGAAGTGATAGAACAAGAAACTCTTTCATAATAACTATTTAGTATGTATGATATGTTCTATATTGATGCATTCAAAATGTAACTTGTCTGTCTGTATGTCTCTTAAATTTATGTGTCTATCTACACTGTTTGTATCTGGCTGTACATCCACCCATCCATCTCACCTCCTAGTAGTAGTACTCCCTCCTTTCCCCTCTCTGTTTACCACCCCTCTCTGTTCTTTAAATTTGCTCTCTCTCTCTCTCTCTCTCTCTCTCTCTCTCTCTCTCTCTCTCTCTCTCTCTCTCTCTCTCTCTCTCTCTCTCTCTCTCTCTCTCTCTCTCTCTCTTCATCACCATCAACATCAATCCCACCCACCCCAACAAAGATAAAATATTCATTCTTAAAGTAAGCAAGCATCAAAAGACTGAAAGCCAGCATGACATCAAAATGAACTATTTTCCTGAGCTTGAACTAAGACAAATGAAAAATACGATGAAGTTTTATCCTTAACATGTCACAATTAATCCATACATCCATTGTGATAATCAAGATGTAAACCCATCTAAAAATGAAAGTAGCCAATATGAAAATAAATCAAATCTATCAATCAATTAATCTGGCAGTTCCAAATGCACCTCCATATTACCCTTTTTATAATTTTCTATTCACTATTTTTATTGCTTGTTCTCAGCCTCTAGGGCGCTCACTCTGTTTTCATTTGACAAAATCACTCTTCGGAAAAATTGTAATCAATAGCGGTTGAATCTGTCGTTTTGAATGTTCTGAAATGTCGGTAGTTAGTTCACTTGATGTAATTGTTATATTTGTTCGCTATACAAAACGTACTGTGTATCCTAGCAAGGAAGTCTTAATTACGATTCCCATTACGTGAAAAATTCTCAACTCGTTCTCAAATTGAAAGAAACACCGATTTTCAATTAAGACGCCAGAATTGCGAAACGGCGACTGGTGAAACACTTGTTAATCACTTGTTGCATGGTTGCCATGGCAGCAATGGATGTTGACATACAGTACACTTAGGAGAGGCCCACAGATTACATCTACATGTTCAATATTCACTTTCCTTGATGATATCAGTACCAATGTGTTATAAATATTCTCAAAAAACTGATATTTTTCTGGATATTTCAAATCAGATCTGTACAGTTTTTTCACAATTTTGGCCTCTTTGGTCACTCATATTTTTGTTGGCTAAACAAAGAAAAACATTGGGGAATAATATCTAATTTTGAATCACAAAATCATACACTCAAATTTCAAGTGTACTCTGAAGACACATTTAACTACCTTAAGACTAGCTCTGAGTTAGACTCTTTGACAGTTTAAATGTTTTCATTTCAAGGGATTCACTTTTTTAAAAATTCTGGTTGAATATTTACTGATTTGGCAACCATTTAGTTATGAGTTATGTGGCTACATGTTCATCTCCTGAATGATTTCTAGGGTAAAACAGTCCTCTACAATTGAACCAATTTCTACAAAATAAAGTCATAAAGGGAACAATTGTGCTAGTAGTACATGAGGTTATAAACTTTCTACTTTGGAGTGCAATGGCTGAAACTAAAGGATGCTAAAAACAATGTATCGATGTCTCATATCGGTGTCTCGTATCACATGTCAACCAGTACAATATGGGTTGGCATATGTTACATGGTGACCATATACAATCAGAAAACACAATACAACAGTGGAAACCAAACCTTCAGCTAGCTAACTAGTATTATAGACACAAACTAAACATGTTGATTTGAGTCACAGTGCAGTAGCATTTCTGATGACTCCCTAGTCTATCTGCTAGACCTTAGATGTTCTTCCGATACAACACACGTCCAAACATCGCTATCGATGATGGAACATCCAACCCCTCAATGCGAACTTCGTTTGCTTATTGTATCGGAAGAAAGCCAGAACGTCGAGCAGCAAGACTAATGACTCCCATGATCTTGCAGTGTACATTAGGGGGCCTTCCAGTACTTACAACTATCTAGTTTACAGGGTGATTATATCTACATACCCCTATCACCCACTTGTGTCTAACACATTGAACAACAAGTTAGTGTCTACCTTAGTTTGCAGAAAGGTTGGTTTCCGCAGTAGTATATCACAACAAATGATTCCAGACATTTTCACTCTTTGCTGTACAATGCAAATATTGAAATGATAACTATGGCATGGTTGAAATTAAAAGTGTCCAGTACTTTCTATTTTTTCAAGTATCATGTAATCAACTGTGTATGGTGTTGCTAGTGATCAAACGTTCAATTCTCTTGCAAACCATTGTTTACATGTCTGTGATGGGTAACTTGAAATAATGAGACCACACAAGTGTTAAAAGTACTGGTTAAGGTTGCACATAATTCACGTTTGAGAGTCTTGTTCATTGAGTCATGAAGCGAAAAAAAACAAAGTACTGTACTTAAAATTGAGCCAAAATCTCTCAATTCCTAACTCTATCAAATCTTCTAAGTGACACTACCCCAAATTCTCTATGCAAAAGATTTGGCTATCTCGATATATACTGGCTTGACTCAACAATTACATGTACTTTAGCCCATGGGCTACACATTCTCATGTCTGATGTACATAGCCCTCTCAAACTATTAAGTGACAAGATTTGAATCATAAATGTGCCTTAGTCAACCTAGCTGTATAATTGGGGACCTGGTAGGATAGAGGTTGCTACCTGGTGTACACACATCTCTTGTGTTTAAATGACTAAAGTCCTTTCAAGAGCAAGATTTGAAACACAACTGTGTCTCAGTCAATCCAGCTGTACAATTGGGGACCTGGTAGGATAGAGGTGGCAATGTGAATGCTTTAATCCTATGTGCTTGCAGAGGCTGCAATAATTCGCACGCTCCCAAGAGAGTTGAAATATTATGACCCGTTGTGCTGCTGTAGATCGGTGCCAGAGTAATGATTGTTAGCAGTGTGGGAAAGCACTATATAAAAGCTAACATTATTATTATTATTAACCTCCCATCTCCAAATGGTCATTTTCTAAGCTACCTACACCAATTTGAGACATTACCTTACAAAGTCTCATATTCCTTTACATAGCCGTCTCCATTACTTTTACACATAACGTCATTCAATACAGTCTATCGCTAATGGCAACAAAATGGCTGTCGATCATTGCAACCAAATTGCTGCTATTATGCTGCGTTATTCTCCGTCAATAACATGCACATACACATTTAGTGAGTTACTCATTCTCTGTTGTATTACAAGGAAAACCTGTCTACTTGTTTTCGTTATGATTACAGACATTTATGGTTGAGTTATTGTGAAGAGGAAGAAACATTTCTGCTTCTATTCACACACAGCCCAATTTATATTCTTGTCAAGTCTTATGCGACATATCTTACAACTTGAGCTGGGCCGTTGGGCAGAGCTGTTGGGCTGTCAGGCTAAGCCATTGGGCTGGGCCGTTGGGCTTTAGGCCCTTGGGCTGGGCCGTTGGGCTGAACACTTAGGCTGGGCCATTGGGCTGAGCTCTTGGGCTGGGAGGTTGGGCTGAGCTCTTGGGCTGGGAGGTTGGGCTGAGCTGTCGGGCTGGGCAATTTGGGCTGAGATCTTAGGCTGGGCAGTTGGGCTAAACTATTGGGCTGGGCTCTTGAGTTAGCTGGGCTCTTGGAAAGTGAAATTACAAAAATTTGCAAATAAAATAAACCTTACACTGTGGGAAGTCTTGTTTCCTTGTAAAGGTAGTGTCTCAAATTATTGTACTAGGCTGAGGAAATTGAAAACAGAATTAAATTTTATAATTTTTTTATCCACAAGTTGGAAACATTTACCTATGATCTTTGTAATGCAGACTTTATCAATTATTTAATTCAAAATGCAGAAAAATTGTACATTTTATAGTTTATCCTGCAATCAACTTTGTGAGAAATTCTTCTTTAATTCCTTGAAATATTACAATACTGAACTCCGCATCTCCTCTATCTACTTCAACTTTTAGGAAAGCGAGCGAGTAAAAATGACATTTAAATTACTCAATATTCATATAAAACACACAAAACCAGTATACCTTTCAACTATTTGCCTCATCAATATGCATGAGGTCAAAGGCCTACACTTTCTCTCAAAAGATGGCAGCAGTTTTCTATCCATCTTTGAACCTCTTGTCAAAATAAAGTGTCTTGAGCATCAAATTGGGAATACTACCTGTCACAGGAGTTTTAAATTTCAATGTATTCATGACTCAAACAATATGAAAGAGTTTTGACAGCTTTGTCATTTGCCTAACTCATTACATACTGTTATAAAGATGAGTTTGTAAATAGAGCAAAGCTGAAGACATAAATCATAAACTGTTATTATAGCAGCTAAAATAATATGACAAGTTATAAGACTAATCTTAGCAAACATTAAAATCACTTCCTTTTGCCAGAAATATCACTTTGTTTACCATCACTCAACTCTCACAAATCAAATACATCCCATTCTGATCCATCAATATATCTCCAATTTTACAAATCTAGAGGCTATCCATGATTTTGACTCTCTCTCTTTCTCTCTCTCTCTCTCTCTCTCTCTCTCTCTCTCTCTCTCTCTCTCTCTCTCTCTCTCTCTCTCTCTCTCTCTCTCTCTCCCATTATGTCTAGTCAAATAGATGTATGTTGTACAACATTGTGTGCTAAATTTCAAATTGTCACTAGTCTAGTCCCTATACAGAATCGTTACCGTTTACACCTCCACTCACAGTATTGTCAAAGTCATTACTCTAAATGTACAAGTCCTGAGATGTATGAGATACAATTTAAAATTCATCCACAGCCACAGTCATTAGCATCAATCACACAGTCCCCCATAAAGTTAGTTTTTATATTGGGGCAGTTATGTAATGTCCAAATATGGTATATTTGTTAGCTCAGGATGCTACTTATACACTGTTTACATCACTACAGCAGTTGGGGTTCACTGATTGGGTGAACAACTTTTTGTGCTGATTGAGGGACTTTGACCATCCATGGTTTAGACACCACATTGGTATTTTAACTATATTGCCACAAACAGCTGATTTCAATTGGTCAAACATTTGAAAGAGATATCAAAATGACATCATTTTAGGATCCAATATGGCCGCCAAATACTGTGGTTTCACTCTGTGGTAAAATAAAAAAGATTGCAAATTTCCTTGAAAACAAGATGGCGAACCCACAAATTTCTATTATTATATCACGAGGACCGTTTCAAGTACAAGCATTCATATGGTAAAAGTTTAGAGTGATTTCAAGAACTTTTGAGGCGAAATTAATCCTTGAGGCTCATTCTTACTTCTAATACGGCTCTTGTTTCTGTAATCACAGCCATTTACTGTAGAAGACCTACATACTATCACGTTGATTGTACATGTCTACTACCCCCCTCAGTACCAAAGTTGATAGGCCATCAATCTGAATATAGCCTTAATTGCATCAAGAATGTCATGGTTTGCTGGAAGTCTGCATTTATCACACAGCTATTGCTGTAATCAAAGCAGAGATAGATTTTATTACACTTGCTACTTTGTAGCCACAAGTCTTTTTCTGCACAAGTAATCCAACTAATTGTCTTTTTAAAAAAGTGCCTTGATATAAAATGGTCCTCTGCATCTTTGCTTTTTCTAGATTTTAATTTGGAAACGTGTTAATATCACAAAAAGGATAAGCGGTTGACATCGTTTTTACTTTTGTGTGTCTTTAAAAGGAAAAGCATCATTTTTTATTTGCATTTTTCATAATTAATGTATGGAAAGCTGTCTAAATTTTACAAGATTTCCCACTCTATGTTCACTATTCTGCATTTAAAAAGCTTTACAAAAACAGTATTATACCATATCGGAAACCCAAGTTGTACACGTTTGAACAGAAAATACAAAATTCATTTTTTGGTTGTTCTACATCATGACAATGCATGTCTGTATTGTTGTTCTAAAATCAAAATGCTCATAACTCGCAATTTTAAGTATTTTTTTCTTAAATCAAGCCAAAAAATTTCCTTCTTGAAAATATGTGTGGCATAGGAATTTTGTGATAATTATTCTTGTGCTCAGAGCAACAAGGCCCTTATGTCACTAGTATTTTCCTCTCCTGAACCCACATAAATATTCTGTTGAAATATAAAGTACTGGACCACCTACAAGCCAAATTGGACGGGTTGAAACAAAATATATGGAATCTATACCCTTGTTGTTCTATATCTTATGACAACACATGTCTATGTCAATTGGTTCTGCGAGGCTCAAAATATGAGTTTAAATATTCAGATTGTATCACTGTTATTTTCCCTTTTTTTCTCAATTCAGCTTTGAAAACACACGTGAATGAACTGCATCACTTTGAGTCAAGAAAACCTCATAGGTGAATCATATTTTCATTACCTGAATATAAACAAATATTGGGAAATAACATCAACGTTTATAGTTTCATCCAATACATACATTAAGAGCAATATTGTTGTAACATAGCTATAACGATTGTATCATACAGTTTAATACTGCAATAAACCTATGGCACATACGCCATTGGTTTGATTACTTCTCTCAATTTATAGTTATCCATAAAAGAAATATGAAATCAAAGGCAAGATTTTTTATTGTGTACTTGTTCCACTGTAATGCTCACGCACAACATGAACTGTAAATGTATGTACTTTGGGCTATAGCCATTTTTAGCTGAAATAATATTTACGTCAAAATAAATCAGTGTAAAAAGGAAATCACTTCAAGTTTCAGTTGCATATTCAGAATGACAATATGTGTATAAAAAAAGATGTGATTCAGCTCTGAACATATTTGTGCTTTATGAATCAGTCAAAAAATGGCGTCATTGTCACTGGTAAATTTTGAAAAATAACTGGTAATAAAAGAGAGATTTATACAATGTATTTGTATTTCTAGTCAATGATATTTTTGGAATGAAAACTTGGTTTAAAACACGTACTGACGTCAGACTTTAATCAACTTATCAAACTGTATTTCTTTGACTATCAAAATTTATTGAAATAAAACATTGCAACACCGAGTACCCAACATATTTTTACACTGTATTTTCTTTTTACATTCAAATATTCAAGGGTTAGAATTGTGTGACAATGAATTGCAGAATTGTAGAAATGAAACAGAATAGCAGCGATAAGTTCTATATATATTCAAGCTATTTCTCACAAGTATACATACAACAAAAAACAAAATTATACGACATCAATTTCCAGACAGCGAAATGCTAAATACCTTGGGTTACAGACTGGGACAATTTGGTAAAAACAATTATCACCTCAGGCTCTATTATATTGTACATTTGCTGCAAAGCTATCATCCAATATTACTTAAATTACACTTCTAGCAAACGAAATTCACTTTCTTAACTCAATTTTAATTGCATTGACCTTTTTGCTAATGGAGAGATGTAATTTGTAGCTGGGGTGTTTTTGTTGTTGGTTGTTATTCGTATTATATTAGAGAAAAAGGAGAAATTCTTGCATAAAATCATTCTGCAATAACTTTCTTCATTTGGCTATTAGGAAAATATGAGTGTTTCAATTTATAAGGAGCCTTGTCAGGACCATTAGTGAAATGCTAGACATGTAAATGAATACTAGCGAAATGCTAGATGGGTAGGGGAAAGGTAAGAGCTTGCACCATGGCATTATGCTGACCTAAGCCAAGTCTGAAATTGAATGCTGCTGATGAATGAGCACAGGCTACATTGTTTTATTTGTATTTATGTATAGGATCAGGGAGAGGGGAAGGATGTTTCTAGGGACTTGTTTATGTGTAAATTGCACACAAGTAAACTAGAAAAAAATACTGACTCGATAAATCTTATTATGCTGCTGAAATGTGAGAGTGAATGTACAACCACAGCTATTACTGGGCCAACAAGTGATGGTACATGTATTCCATCCCACCTGTCATTGAAGCATCAAGTCTAAGCCTTGCCTGAGGTAATCACACCCACAAATGTACATGAAAAATAGATTACTTATGTGGAAAACAAAGAATCATCTAAAAACTCTTAGGAAACTATGGATTTGAATGACACAAAGTTATCTAATCTTCACTCTATTCCACTAATTCTTTTTGTTGAATTTATCCGTTTAATTTTCTAGTGAATCCTTATTAAATTTTTTAAATTAAATTTTTTCAACTTCAGAAATGCAAATCTATCAGGTTGTTTTCAATATTTATCATTTTAAAGAAACAGAGATGTAAGTATCACTTTTAACATTTCAACAATTCACGAAGTCTGTTCTCAAAAAGAATAGAATACATTTTACATCATGTTAATATTGAAGTTAAAAACAGCTTAAATCTTATACTAGTTTTGCACCTTGAGCTCTTACAAAAAGTTATTATTAAACATACTTTAGCACCAAAAAATCATTCTTAGTATCTCATTATTTCAAAGTATTTTAATTGAAAATACAAATGTTTGAAATTCTAATTAAAATTATAAATTGTTTAGAATATACAGGTTTATGCCACATATCGAACTCCACTGACATCATTTCAAAGCAAATTCACACATATGTGTTGCTATAGAGACTAATATATTGTCCATACACCTTAAACAAGCATGTGGACTATAACATATTAATTGGAAGCATTATTAACTACCGGAAGCCCAACATTAGCACGTTCAACAGTAAATGAAAAGTAATCAAAATTTCCCCTAAATACAAGCAACTTCTCTGTTCAATGAAAATTACATGCAAACATAATATTTTGCAGTTTTAAGTTTTGTTTGCCAATATCACAGTCTTCATTCTACATTACATATTACATGCCAGTTTCTTTACATAGAAAACCAGGAAATAGGTGGTAGGATGAACGTAATGTATTTAAACATCCAGTGTCTATCCCCATGGCAACCTGACACTGTTGTAACTTGTGACAGCGATGACACTCTATCAACTTAACAGCAGCAATTATGGATATGTTGACGTAACTTACAAAGTAAAGCTCTCAGCTGAAACAATATGTATGTCCATCAATACAACACAAAGTGAACCGATTTATGCATCACTGTCTCTGTTGCAGGACTTCACCTCAATTCTTCACATCATTCTGTCACTGTGAAGACTGATTTAACGTGCTCTCTGCTAACATACACATTTTATCTTCAGTGAAAAACAAAAAATATAGTCATTAACATCTGTGATGCAATGTTTTTTTATGACAGAATATGGTAAAATGCATTTTTGATTTCTTACACTTGCTTTGAAGACGAAATAGTAGGATTTAGATACTTCATAATGGTTGGATTTTATACAGCATTTGTACTTCATGATGGCTAAATTTTAAACAGAATTTCTACAATCTTACCAGATACCTCTTCTCTTTTACCAACATTTTACTGTAACTTTTGATTCACAAGTGCAAGAAATAATTTGAATTTAATTTGATTTTTCTTCTGCTTCCTCTAAATTTTTGGTTCAAGTATAAAATATTCCAGTTTCCTCTACCATCATTCTATAATCTGGTATGATTTAATTCAACAATTTTCTAAATGAATAAACATAAAGAAAAAACACACTGGATGGCATGAACAAGTACTTCTTCAACACAAGGAATACCAAAGATTATTTTATGCTGTGGTAAAAACATGGACATTAGGTCAAACAGACAGTGAAATAAGCTTGGGGCACAACGATCGTTGCAATGCATCGATTTCCATGTAAAACAAAATCAATAGAGAGTTTGAGACACCTCATGCATGGCAATGTGATGACTGACTATACAGCATACGTCCAACACTTGTACTTCCGCTTACGACTCATTTTTTGCTATTTTCACTTATTTCTGCAAACAAAAATAATAGTTGTTCTCGTAATAATACTCTACTTATTTTTCCTTTGACGACACTTACATGTACTTAGACACTTAAAATATATTTCTCAAGATGAAAGGCAGCTGTTTCAGTATGTATAAAATTACAATGATGTCATGACAATTTTATGGCTGACTCACCTCTCTGACAACCACTTCACAAAGTAATACGGGCATATGAATGCCAAAATAATGATTTCTAGGTACTAAGTCTACTGTTAAAGTGCAGGTACTATTGGCATCAGATACACATTCTTATGCTATTCACCTTGACATAAATTCTAAATACAATTTTGTATTTTGACCTCAAGTTAGTGCCATACATGACAAAATCAAATTCTACAAAGTCAAAAATATTATTCAGTAAAAATTTCATATCTTGAAAATAAAGTGTATATTTTATCAATGTGTTTCACAGCCCTCGCAGAAGTATTTTAACGATTTCAACCAGTGTTGCAATTCCAACTCATTCTCACACGGCAGAGCACATATTTCTGCTGATGCAACACCGTCCGCAACCACAGCCTCTGGCGAACACATTTTGGACAGTGCCATAAAGATGCCTGTGGTTTACGACGATGTTCCAAATTTTCAATACAACATAATTTCCCTCCCACCGTATCAACTTGAACAAATTCTTAATTTTTCTGCAACTTTCAAAGACATCTCAACTTCCTATTAATCCAAAATTTTAGAAATTAACTTTTTTTTTCTCAATTATTGCAAAAGGTTGGTGTAAAATTTATCAAATTCGTATTTCCATGAAATATGGATAACAACGGCTACATTTTCATCATGCACTATAAAATAGTAGAAAGCTCTTTTATATCAAATTTACTTCAAAATTCTTTATCATTCAGCAAATTTTGGAACATATCAACTAGAATTTAGACGAGAATTCAGAATATGAACCTCATTTGTCGAATGTAATCACAATTTTCATGTAATTTTAGTAGAAATGATCAAATTTATCAAATTTTGAAAATTAATGAGTCAGCATTATTGAACAATCATGTGGTAGTGGAGGGGGGGGGGGGCAATTGACTGTTCTTTGATGTCCTAATCTTTCAGATCTGTCAGTCATTGTCATTAAATTCAAAAATTTTGATAAAAATGGTGTGCCAACATGGCATGACCATGAAGCAGTGAATAATGAACTGTCCTTGGGTATACAAGTCTGTCAGATTTTCTGTCTTTGTGATGAAATTATCAAATTTTAAGTGTCGATACTTTTAGACAATTGTGTGGCAGTGGAGGGGGTAATGATTGACTTCTATGGTTTAAAAAAAATCTTTCAAATCAGTCAAATCAGTCTAATGATATACATCGATGTAATTTATCTAATTAGCTCTAGTCACGAAGTCACTATTATTAAATTCACGAAGGTGAACGACTGGTTATTAATTTATCATTTCAAAGAATTCAGCTTTGGATCACTAGTAAAATTTACGCAATGTATTGTCTAAAATATACTTGTGTATTTTTGTTTGAAATATTTCCTCAATTTCTAACAATTTTCTAGCTTTCATTCCAAGATATTTTGACTGTATATCATGAAATTTTTTGTCAGAATATGTCCATTTTCAAATTTTTTGTCAGAATATGTCCATTTTTCAGAATATGTCCTGGTCATTTTAAAGATTTGTAAATTTATTTTATTATAAACATATCATTTAAAGTGCCTGAAACATTTCATTGTGATTCTAAAAAATAATAATTATTTTTTTAAATTACTGGTTTATTTGAAATTTATTAATCTTTATTAAGATATTTGATTTCTGCAAATATGCCCCCGATTTGTGAATTTTGGAATCTCCCACCTCAATTGGATGGCATTTTACCATTTATTCAACATCTAGAAATAATATTTGTCTGTCTGTCTACAAAACTAGTACACGCACGCTTCATTACAGTTGAAAAACAAGGTTTTCAATCACTACTATAATATCCAATTCCATTATACTAATTGTCTATAATATAATTTTTATTAAAGGTGTGAAGATTTCTTATAATTCAATAAAATTTTCAGCTTTATTTGAAAAGGCCTGTTAATTTAAATCTACACATTAAGCATGGCAATAACTAGTGACAAAAATCAAATCCTCAAAAAATTGAATTCTTTACTATTCGTCTACAAAATGTACTCATTAACCACCAACTTAGCAAATTGTGCAGCAAAATCATTCATGAATACACACAAACTCAATTGTCACCCTTCAAACAAAAATATCGCCACTGCAATATTTTTGACAAGTACTTAAAAACAATTGACAGCAAGCCACTTTCTCAGCCTGCAGTAAGTCATTGTTAAAGCCACTGACATACTCAGCAAACACTACACTGATATTAAACACTCAATTCTGTTTGTACTTCCATCAATTCAAATGACAACAATTTTCCTAGCAATCAACTCTACATGTCTCAATACTGAATTACCCTTTCATTCAGACACTCAAAAGGGCTTCCCAATCTTTCAACTGGTAAGGGCATATACACAGCAATCAAAAATAACTAGCGTGGTTTTTTTCTTTTTCTTTTAGAAACTCTGTTGTTGCCATAGTAATAATATCATTACGATTTGTGGTTAGACCACAGCTGGCATCCAGACTACCATAAATTTACTCAAGCCAAGCTCATCAACTGGTAATCTAAATTTATTCAAAAGACATTTCTTTTATTTGTATGAAAAAAATTGACTTCCTTGATTTTTGGCATTTCTAATCAACATGGTTGAACATTCGAAAAAACAATTTTGCATTTTCATATATAAATAACATCATACATATGAATCTCTATTACCACTCACTTCTTTACAAATTCCATGAAACTGCTGCACACCTCAAACCCTACATAATTTTATTTTAAATATTTGTCAAAATTGTACATGAATATACCTGCTTCAAGCAACACTAAACCAATTTTCATATAACTTAGTCTAAAGCCGTTCAATATCTGACTTTTCATTTCAATATAGCTAATTGCTGAAAAATCACTCCTTCCATTATACTGATTATATCGACATTTCTTTGTTTACAATTCTATGAATTCTAGCGTTTGTGAGAAATTTCCTGCGATTTCTAGTTCCCTGGAGGCCCGATACGTACGTACCGTAAAACTCTCAACTCTGGCACAATACTGTATATCACAATCACCATGCAATATGATTCCCCACGGCCATGTAGCGGCGTATCGGTGACTTATTTCAAACAATAACGGAAGACGGAAAATAAACCCCTGAAACAATACACTGAAGGATCAGGGCACGGCTTTTTAAATTCGACACGTCGTTTCACCATCTCCCGCCCACTCGAGTGTGGAAAGTTAGCAATGACAGGAAGTGTGCTTAGTAAAATACCATGTTATGGTACATTCTTGACAAAAATTTGCATATCTATAGTGTACAACTTCAACACAACATGTGTATTCATTGAGGCCCATCGGGGGGTGGGGGGGTGGGGGGTTAAGTAACGTTACCCTGTCAACGAAATCAAAGTTATACACTAACAGATTATATCTGCAAATGACGGAACCACCAGTGAGTTTTCAATTAATTTCACTCATGTTACCAAGACAAAACATGGCTGCGAGAGATTTGTTTCCCTACGTACGTACCTTAGCACGGTCGTTGATGGAGACCCCGAGCTCGAGTAAACGTTCCGCTACCACGAGTTTGTTTTCTCTGACAGCGATCATCAGTGGTGTCATTCCTGTCTCCTGGTGATCAAAGGGAGAAAAACAATCACTATCTTGACCGACCTTTGCACTATCTCTATAAACAGAGAAACCACTAAATGTATTGAAACTTGGAGCGTGATTCAAATGAGGATAACTCTCCGGGGATACAAGATGTAAATTTTAAGGAAACTTACTTCGTCTGGCGTTGATGCTTCGGGGTCCCCACGGTCTAAGGACCGTATCACTTGCTCCACAGATGCCCATTCTCCTTTCTGACAATATCCAAGGAGTCTTGTGGTGGCTCCTGAAGCACTCGTGCTTACACTTTGGGCGTCGGTCGAAGTCGACATGCCGTGTGTCCCACCTCCGTCCTGTGTGAGAGAGGGAAACCAAGCAACGAGATGTAATTCCGAGCAATTTCAAAAACGATGTATCTTCAAATTATACAGCCTTCCCACAAAAATTACGCCTTGGTTATCTCCTAAAGACCATATACATCAGTAATATTCACAAAATTAGCAGTTATCCATGATTTAGCCTCCAAAAATGAGCGATTTCTTGTTCATGTTGGCGTGAGTGGAGAGAGGTCATCGGAGCATACTGAATCTGCTTGTGGTGTGTTATGAGCCAGTGTTTATTTAGTGATTGGTTAATTTCAAAGCACTTTTCTGATTGGACAAAAATCGGCCCCCTAGAGATTTTCAATCGTCTTGTCTCGTTGGCGACCCGAAAGTACGTCCTTGGGGCACTGACACAGAACAAGGGATTCCTTCAAGTCGGATGACGTGGAATGAAAAGGAAGCCCCTGATGTGAATTTCAAAAAGACCGACCCATGGAACTGGCTGTGTAGTGAATCGACTTGTATGAAGACCTGAGAGTAACAGGTGTGGTAAGCAGTGAGAGAGAATATTAGCTGCAGATATGGTTAAATTGCATAGCGACCAGAATTGATCGTTCGCTTCAACATCAAATAAACCGCTGTAAGTGAGAAAATGAGTGACTTTAACGGCATTTTGTATATTATATCACCGTTATCGACTTTCTAAGGTAAACACATGTTACGCATTTGCGCGTCTGCAGACCGGGTTAGGTAAAAAGAACTGGGGGCGCAACATTCATGATGACAAATCGCTGAGTCGTTCTCGAGAGAGCTATTTGTTTATCGTCGGCCTTAGCAACCCATCATCTTAAAGCTAGTAAACGTCCACTAATGTCACAAATAGCAATCGGGGGACTACATTATCGTGTTTTTTACGGCTTGTTTTATCATTTGGCTGCCATGAAGGCCATTCTAGGAATTCGGATGTTGTACGAATTCCCGCGATAATTACCCGTACAAACGATTTTCAGTGTATTAAATCTACAAATTCCCGCGATGATTAAATACCGCCTCGGTAAAATACTAGTAGTGGTGGACTCGGAAAATATAGGTCTGCTTTTCTATGTTATTTTCCGCTCAAACACACGTTAGATTTCCTGTGCTGTGTTCTTGTGATCGATAAAGATAAGACTTGGGTACGTAATCACTGGTGGAAATGTCCAAGTGTTAGTATCAATTGACGACCCGGGTTTGTATTTTTTGTCGTCATCTTACGTCGTGTATTACATATCTCCAAGTGACGTCAATAACATTTTTTTGACATCGAAAGAAGGAAAGAAAGAAAGAAAGAGAGCGAGACAGACAGACAGACATACAGACAGACATTCAATTTTTTTGCCTATTTACAGTAAGGTACTAGATGTCTATGTCATTTATTGGGTCTGTAGGCTTACAGAGTTCAATATCGTACTGTATTTATTTTATTTATTTATTTATTTGATTGGACCTGTACAGAGGTCGAGGCTCGGTATCATGAGAAAACCCCCGGGGGGAAACCAAATCATGTTGAATCATAGACCCTACGTGTAGGATCTATGGTGATACACTGCGAACTCGTGACCACGCATATCTCACTAGCACTGTTCAAACTTATTGGCATTCGATACGGTTAGCGATGAACCGAAAAGACCTATCGTGACTTCCATGTTCAGCCCTTTTATAATCGCAAACATCGATATGAACTCTTAGTTACTGTCAAACTAAAGTAAGGACTTTTTAAATCAATTGCCTATACTGTGACATTTTATATCATGTGCCTATAATCTGTGAATCTATTGATCAGCTTATAACCGACTCAGGGTTCACATCTACGTCTGTGCAAATAGTAAATGATAATTTAAATAAATTAAATCGCATAATTATTAAACTAATGATTGTAATTATACTAAACTCACAATTCAATTAGACGTGTCTTGAGATTATTGGTTATTGTATGGCTGCTACAGACGGACACATGTAGATATCTATTGGTAGTACTTACATTGTTTATATTAATCGTCGGAGCATTGCTAATACATTGTTGATATTTAGGCAGATTATAGAATACATTCTTAAATTATTGAAGACATGACGAAGATTCTTTTATATTTGTATACTTTTCATAGTGACAATCACACAATTTGATGGTCTGTCGGTCGGCTGGATGGTTGGTTGGTCGGATTTTTGGTTGGTTGGCTGTTGCCATGGTTGGTCGGCTGGTCGGTTGGTTGGTCGGTCGGTCGATTGGTTGGTTTGTTTGTTGGTTGGTTGGTTGGTTGGATGGTTGGTTGGTTGGTTGGTTGGTTGTTTTTTTGGTTGGTTGGCTGTTGCCATGGTTGGTCGGCTGGTCGGTCGGTCGGTTGGTTGGTGACGGTCCTTTCTTTAATCGTCAGTTAAGTTAAGTTGTTGACAATAGTACACTGCAAATAGCTGGGGTATAGACTAGCTATACACGTTATATACATGATGAGTTTATAGATTTTGAAATTGTGTATTTTTTACCTCATACAGAAAGTTGAGAAATACATCGCACTACCGTGAGTGCCAGTGCGCGTGAACCTGAATGTCATTGCAGTGATGTGCGAGTGTGACGTTTGGCGCGTGCGAAAAGATGTCCTGTTTGCTTGCGTGTAACTAACTTTTCACAGTAAATCATTTTATAGATCAATCAATTGCAATGAAACAAAATTAACCAACCTACCGACCTACCGACCGATCAATCCATCGTTCAGTGCTCGATACAGCAATCAATCAATACAAACTATATAGCATGCTAAAGCAATCAATCACATCCAATGAAAGACTGTATTTCATTCCCAGAACGTTTCATTTATCGGGCTTCAAGACTTGGGATTAATAAAGCAATATTTCCGATTGGTTTTTGTTGATAACGTCGAGCTGTTTGTCAGGATATACGCTATTTCATATCAATATCGCTTACAGTTACAGCTAAAATGATGTTGGTTTGGTGTTTCAATCATGTAACATGACACACACAGTCGGACACTAGAGGTGCCGTGCATAGTGGGGATGTAAAAGTGGTCAAGTTGAAATGTTACCATTTCCATGTGTAATGTTTTCATTACTTTTAGAAGTCTGTTTTTACTGCACTGTGAATGAATAGCGTTGCGTTTCTAGGCCTCCGGCTCATATGCTAAGTTTACAAAATAGTGAAAAATACGTTTCTGTCGTAGAGATATCAAAAGTGAGAAAAATATATTACATAGTTTACTCTGAAAGTTCTCATCTCCATAGCTTTGTATACATATTTCCATAAATTGAGCAGAATATCTGAATTAGCAGTACTCATTATAATTTTAAACTTATTGTAATTGGGATGGTTGTGAATATTGATTGGTAAGAGTTGGTTTCTAAGGTGATCATAATCATGAATGAATGAATGAATGAATGAATGAATGAATGAATGAATGAATGAATGAATGAATGAATGAATAGCAATGTTTATCTGTGTCCAATTTGACTGGGCAAAGGATCCTGTGTGTGTTGCGTGTCTCTGTTATTGTTAGTCTAGAGTTGAAATATGTCTAGCTCTGTGTCAAAAACGTAATGTCCCACACCAAGTCTACATCATTTTAGCTGTAATCTATTGCACATAATGGTTATCGTTAGGAATTCATGGGCACACTTGATAAACAATAAACGTATGTTTAGATCTATAGATAGAAACAAAACATATGTGACAGTCTTTTCGTCTTCATAAGTGTTAACATACACTTCCAAAAAAGTGTGAAATAACATGTACAATTCAGGAACCAATGGAAACTGAGTAAATTGTATAGATAGTAAAAGGTGGTTACGTCATAAAATTCTGTCGTCAATCATACATGTTATGCTAATTGAAGCTGTAGAAAGTTAATTAATTTCATCAGCCATGTTGATTTCATTTTTATTGCTACGACGTCATTTCTCTCTACGATACGTTGCACACATACGGTGAGATGTTAATTAAACTTGCTTACTGCGTTCACCTTCCAGTGTCATATTTTGTCATTTACGTGAACGTTATAAACAATGATGGATTGCAATACGGGCGATACACTCGGCCGTGAAAGTGGTATACACGCAGTCTCTTTAATCAAATTCAAAGCTCAAATTAAAATTGAGTAGTTTTGTATCAAACAGTGAAGTGAACACGCGAAATGTTGATTGATAATGTGTATACTGGGAAGTGGATGGATTGACCTTTAACCTCATGAAAAGGCACAATATTTTTTTAATGAAATTGAATGTACGTACCTATATAAAGATGACATTTTTGTTGTTTACATAATGGTCCTATTTGACCCAGACAGGCTTATGAGTACACATCTTACATTTCAGACTATGTTCACGGATCTTGTCTCTGACAGTTACAAACAACTTTTTGTACATATAAAAAAAATGGATTTTAAGTTACTCGTTGTTGGTGATTATTCCCCAATTTGCACTAGCAGTTAGTCATGATTGTCATCAAGCCTCGATCGTTGTTAATTCTATCATTCATTTGAAAAAAAATGTGATGAGGACCTGAACCGGCTTTCAAGTCGTAGAGCTAGTGATGTGCGCCCTCACTAGTCGAAATGTAGCTATTGAATAGGCGAAATCTCCAGTGGTTATATCTTATACGTAGCATAGAAATATAACACAATAATGATGAGCACATTCGGTGTTTGTGAGCTGATAACGAGAATATTAGTCACGTCTAATTTCTAAGACTCAAATACACATCTAGCAAGGGACGGGCTATTCGTCATTTAATAACATGAACATAAATTGGTGCTGGGGAAGTCGTCCACATTCCTAAAAAAATGTCTGATCTTTTTTTTTTACTTTCTTAACTTTTGCTCACTTACAAACTGGATTTTGGATTAAAATCACAAAAATATCCACCCTTAATAATCCTATATCAAAATGTTGGTCTAAAATGATGACTGACGCATAAATTGATCGAAATTAAGAGTCCACAATCGTTCACATCCGGGTAGTTGACTCAAAAATCGTACCAGTGTGACATTAAATAGGTCAGGGAGACAATACGCGGCATAATTAAACCACAGTGCACCTATTACGGTTTAATTGAACCTTTTTATGAGATGACCGACAAAAGTTATACGACCCGCTATCTTTTTCTACCCTTCAGTATTTATATTGATTTTCCCAGGAGTAATAATTTATATATGGGAGATTCTTTTGTTGGATACAAATGGACGATAATCTGACATGAATGGTATCTAATAAGAGTAGTCCGCCCACTATAGATTTTTTTTGTGGTTTTTATACTCTGTCGGAAAATTGCGATGGTTTTTAATATTAACGATAGATCAGTGATTGTTTGCACAGCTTTTATTGTGAGGATAAATCAGATCGCGTGTCACGTCTCTGCACGGAATATTTGCAACATCGTTAAACACACCAGAATGTACATGTAAACTTTGACTTATTTTTTTTTTTTTACAATTGGTGAGTTCCACAAACACGGACTTGGTATAATTCTTTTCTTGTTTTATATTTGTTTGTTTTTTGTCAAGTAGAAAACAAAGTAAAGCTGTTTTAAGAATTCAAAATATGACCTGGCCTCTCAACGAGGTATTATACTGTAACAGTAAGCAATAAGACTAGCAGTGAGTAGAATATCAGTAATCATTCCTTTATGTGGAACAACGTTAAATCATAGACCCAACACAGTCTATGGTGAAATAAAGCAAAAACGTTCCGATCTGGAGTGTACCCCTTAAAGGCCAAGGTTTCAATCCCAGGTTCTTGTATTAGTGTTATTTTATCAGTGGAACCATAATGATAACATTGGACAATTCGTTTATATCTCTATATATAACAAGGCAAACTATGTTAAGACCTACGTTTTATGCCTTGTCAAATGTGGGTCTTCTCGATTTTTAATTTCCTCTCTGGTTCTCTCTTCAACCACATTCCGTTCTCACTTCCCTTCTTTCTACATCACTCATTTCTCCCTTCTCTTCTTTCTACATCACCCATTTCTCCCTTCTCTGCCCTTCTTTCTACGTGTCTCCTTTCTCCCTTCCCTTCTTTCTACGTCTTTCATTTCTCCCTTCCGAGCCCGTCCTTCCTTCCTTCCTTCACCAATTTTCTTTCTTCGTACCCCTTCCTTTAATTCACCCCACTTTAAATGATCATATAGTCCAAAGGGCAAACCATCCACAAAGATTACATTAAATTACTATTTTATCAGCACGTGATTCAATTCCCACACACACAGCATTGTGGCAATGAATTATATGAACCATGAGATGCAATGGAATTAGTTTTGGGTTTTAGGAACCAGATAATAAATAATTAAACCATACAGGAACATTTCCATACTATATGCTAATAACGATAACACTTGCGATTTGGCGTTATCTCAACGACATTGTTACACCAACAACCCTTACGAATTTGTTTAAGGTTATCTTGTCCATAATTTCCATTAAAGCAAAATGTGTAATTTCCCCATGTATTTGCTCCTCTTGTTAATCACGTTTCTTCGACGCTAGAACCGCCTTATCAATTTTATTCTAGCCACCATGGCACCGTTTATTGTCGCCACAAAGCACTTTGCGCAGGAAACTCCACATTTTCATGGTCATCTTTTATGATGAACTTTATTCATTATAGAATGTGATACTTCCCTCCTTATCATCACGTGACCTACCAGAAATACCTTCGTGACATTCAAATATTGTGCACAATATTCAATGACGTAATTTGTAATTGTGTAGACGTCCGTGAATTCAGGGGTCATTTTTTCAAGTTTTTTTTCTTCTCCGATGTTTATGGTTATAATGACAACGTTCTTCCTAGCTGAGATGAGCAACTGTTATAGCAAAACCATGTTGTGTTACAGTATTAAAACGACTATGCTCTTCATGTGACGGCAACGATAACCGACGGCAGAAAAGTAAACCCCGGTTTGCTATTAATCGTGTACGTACAAGTATAGCCAGCGGAGCCCCTCCATTGTCTATAGTGCAAGACTAAATCGCGAACGCATAACGAACAAAATACGATGAATATTATTGAACCTTACATGTCTCTCTAGATTTATTCTGCTTTTAGCGAAGTCTGACGAGTCTGTATCCTTTTACTCTGAATTCCATGGCAACCATGATATTATAGCTGTACCTAACTGGTGTAAGAATGATGCCATGTTATGACTATTCATAGGAATACTGCGAAAAAAATACCAGAGGATAACACGTATTAATTTCCCTAATTTACACGTCATACGTTGTAGCCGGGGGGGGGGGGGGTTGAACGCAAGTCACTGGGAACAATTACGATATATTGTCGATCATACGAACTGTACTTTGAATAACTTGTAGCTTGATAATCTGGAGAGAGAACACGTGTAGTGGAGTCACTGATGTAACGAGTAGACAGACCCTACCCTGAATAACTCAAATCAGACTTTGAAATTATCACACCTTACAATTTGAGTAAACCATAATAGCAATTTACAGAACCTATTAAAATCATATTATGCAAAATATTCAACCATGACTAGATTTACAGGCGAACATCTGTTGCATTTCAAGTGTATTATTCGCTAAATTGAACATCGACTCAGAACAGTCTCTGTTGAGATTGTCTATTTGTGGTCCTTTCAGTTTCTATAAATAATGACAGAATGTACTGACAGAATATGTTGATTAAATTCTCCTACGAATGAAAATAGAATATTGTGTTATCTTTAGCCGGACTATATATAGTCTAAATACGAGATCATTGTACTGTATGTTCTAACACTCTCCAATTTTCTGTAACCATCTTATAGATCTATCGCTAATTAGCACCTCTGTTGAGTCTTCCCGCATACCTGTTTTCACCCCCCCCCCCCCCCCCATCATCACATATGAATATTTTGCGGTACCCTCTCTTAGGCCCCATCACCCCTCTGTTCTCAGATACCATAACTCTTTCCTTAATAGATCCATTTTTCTATTCATAAGCTATTTATTGTTCAAGATCTACTTGTGATGCTAGCACAGGGGATCTGTCCTACTATCCTCTACGTTAATATGCTAACCTGCATGATAGTGATGTCGGATATATATATATATATATATATATATATATATATATATATATATATATATATATATATATATATATATATATACATACATACATACATACATACATACATACATACATACATACATACATACATACATACATACATACATACATACATACATACATACACACACACACACACATATACACACACATACATACATACATACATACATACATACATACATACATACATACATACATACATACATACATACATACATTCATACATATGATACATACATACATACATACATACATACATACATACATACATACATACACACATACACACATACACAATGTACATGTACATGACAACACACACACAACCCTTGTATTCTTAATATTATCATTTTTTATTTGCTGGTTAAATTTAATCTCTGTGATTTCTCACAATTTCTACGATTATACATAAATGCACAAATTAAATGGTTAAATGGTAGTGTCTCAAACTCTAATAGTACATCACAAGGACACTGCAGGTATACGTTGAGTTAACAGTGTGACAAGATGTACCACTTGTGTGCCTAAACTGACACACATCATTCAAACGTTAGCAGGTATTACGAGTGTGTACACACGTCTTACGGGACTCGATGTCTCTCTTTCTAGCAGCACTTTGCACAGTCCCTAAAGTACCGTCTATACTTAATACGTCTATATTTGAAGGCATTGAAACTCAATTAAAACTGAAATGTTAGAGTTATCCGACTAATGCAGTAACATGTGACCCGCTTTCCCAGAAGGAATTCCTCTGTTTTTATCGTTTTCCTTGGCGGTCTTCTATAAAATAGATGTTGAGAGCTTTTGAACAATCAACTGGCAATTATCACTACACGATTTCAAAATAGTGTACCATAATACAGGTTCCATTTCAATTTTCGGAATTGTCGTACACATTAAATTAGATATACTAGTGCGCACAGCGGAAATTTTCAGAAAGACGGGTTATCAAGGTGTGTGCCATTAACTGATTCGGTCACATTTGTCACCATGGTAACGCAATCATCGTGAAATTATCTGTGACCCATATTTGATCACTGTTGTTAACAAAAAGGGACAAATGACTTGTTTTTCGAAGAAAGAAAATGACAAAACTCACTGAAGCCAAACCTTGAAGGATGCATAGGTTCAAGTAGCTGACTGCACGAGATACATATACAGGTCTCGATAGTCACTACACTGCTGTAAACTGGAGACGTCACGTGCCACACTCATTAAAGTGGCACAAGCTGACCTTTGAACTCAAATGAAATGCTAATATACGTGTATGCTAATTAAACTATACCAGTTAATGTCGATACATATCTTCTATAACATTACAATTGTCTTCTGGTATTCTTAGAATAGTTGAATCCGATAGTAGGAATATCGAGATTATAAATTACGTCATCGGATACGTTATACGTCATAGCTTAATACAAGTTTGAGTTCAGTCAATTGCAAGTGACGTTTGAGTATGCTTCAGTAAGTGGAATACTGTGTGTATCTTTTAAATGTATAGCAAACTTAAGACCCGAAAAGTCTGTAAAAACTCGACTTGTGCCTCTATAACTTTGTTAGTACGAGACCGACCCATTTGTCGCCAAATTATGGCCATTATTTCTTGTTTTCTGGGAATTCTTCAGCATATTATCTCAGAATTTTCAGCATGCATGTATCTTAAAATCGTCTCGACAGTAATTAGAGAAATAATGCCAATTTTCCGAGTAGGTCGATATTTGGGTTAAAAAGTCGTATATCCGGTCACCTAAATAATACTGAAAATGTGTTATTTAAATATTCTGGAGGATTATCAGATTGTCTGATGGTATCAGTACAAGTTGATAGATTTTTTTCTTGTGACATGTCAGATTTTGTCTGCATGTTGATTACGTCTGTCGTCAGATATTCTCACCACGCATCTCTGCGATCTTGATACATTAAGTTCACTCCATATTTTCCATATTACAGATAAAGATAGCACATAACGTTTATTCAGTTTGATAACATATACATTGCTGGAGGCGATGTCAGCGAGAGAGGACTGTCAGGGTCTAAGGTGTCGATAAACAGTTGAGAGTTACACACGTCCAAACTTTAAACGAGGCTTCCAGACGTGTACATGTAGCTTTTCAATACAGCTTTCTTTTCTTTTCAAAATTTCACATACACACACTATTCAGAGCTCAGTATCATGAACATAAAGGTTAGCCAGCTATGTTTGTTAAGGCAACAGATTAGTCGCTTGGAAGTTTACCATTATAATTAAGATTCGACAAAATGCGGGGTTTTTATTTAATCCCGGACCAACGCAATAAGCTGATATTTAAATTTCTTATCCTATTTTGTTCAATTTTGGAAGGCTTACCTGACATCGAGGAACATAAAGGTATTTGTCATATAATTTGAGATTATAAATATTATCGCATCTACGCTTCATAGATGATTGAACATATTGTCGCTTTTCAGTGCATTTTTGTGATATCACTACTGAGTATTACCTGATTCAAGTCGAACATTGAGGCAGACTCTACCAAGCAGACGATGAAATAGGTTTAATTTTAGTCATTTTGGCAGCTTTTAGTACGATAAGGAATGTGTAAAAAATGAGGAAGTGGCAAATGGAAATTTTTCCCGATAGAAAAGATAGTATACGCTTTATATCTTAACACGAAATGAATTAGACCGTCCTGCGTGAATCAAGTGACGACAAAAAGTATTACGCGTTTTAGTACAGCCTGTGTATAGTACTGAATACAGCGACGAAAACATGCCTGTCTCGTTTTCTCTGTAGATGCCCATGTAGATATATGTACGTTTCAACTCTAGGTAACCATAGAAACCACAGCACTGTTGTTTTAAATTATTATTGTTAAGGTTTTTGTCACTTTCTACATTCAGGTCAATGAGAGATCTAGGTTACAAACTTGGTTATGACACGTGAATACAACATTCACTTATTAGAGAAAGTATTTATGGATTTCAAATATTTCCACTGATGAAAACCAAAGACTAATATCAGTATAACACCTGTGGTTGCTTTGTTTATGGTTTAATGTATCTACATCTACACCATTCTTGTCGGCGCTATACACCTAGAAAAAGTCAGACATCGATCGAACTGAGTTGTTTCCAACAAATAAATTGGCTTTGCCACGGGAGTTTAATCAAATTAGAATCGTATGTGTAATAAATGAGATCGCCGACAGTTCGCCAGGAATTACTCCAGCATCAGCGCTAGTACCTGTCTCGGCGTGATGACTAGAAACCCGTCCTTGTCACAAAGCGCCAGCCAGTCGTCTTTCACGGTCATATTTCTAACATAGAAACACAAAGTATTGTCATTATTTTTCAATTTTACGAATCGCTCCCGGGGGCGGCAGTAAATATATAATCCAGTTATTATTTAACCACTGTAGGAGAGAGCACAAAGGCGATACTCTTTTATTGCCTAGATCATTGCAAAGTTGCAATTCATCTTGTATTGCCTTATATTTTTATTGTGAAATTTCATTTCACGTCTCGCAATGATTTCCGCATTGATTTCGGTTATCTGTTAACTGCGGGGTCGTCTTCTGTCATCCGAAAAAATAAACCTAACATCTTCTGTGGAATGACAACGTCCACAAGACTTACAGGTTGTTGATATTCCTACACTTCATGACGAAATGCATTTCTTGTATTTTATATAATTTAAGAGCATCCTCATAAAATTACACATCTAAAGTACTGGAATATTATATATTCAAGGGATTTCATCTATTTTCACTAACGGTAAAATAGGTAATGATATTTCACTCGAGAATCGCATAAATAACCCCCTGTTTTTAATTCCTGTGTTCAAAATTGATTTTTCAGCTGACCTGAGATAAATATATTGCTCATGGTTCCAGGAACCCACGAATGACTATAGTGGCCATATGGATGACAAATGAGTATTTATTTAGATTTTTAATCTTTGTGACAACTCTACTAAGTTTACCGAATTGAAAAACACAATGTGTTTGTGAGTCAATAAATTACAAAAAAGAAAAAAAAATGTGTAAAAGTTTGATATTGTGTACGTACAATAAAAAATATTTTAAACATTTTGTGATGTTTTCCAATTCATTGAGTTACAAACAAGGATTCGGTGTATGTTGTTTCATATTGTTTTTTCAGGTATAAAAACAAAGCAGAGTTGCTCTGTGAATGAAAAATCCAAAGTGAGTACCCATTTGTCAACCTTATGACCACTTTTAATGTCTGGCACTGGAAACTTAATCTGTATGAGTTTGCCAAGTAAAATGTACAAGGTTTTTGTGGTTAATGCTCCCTAAAGTCACGTACGCACTAAAAATATAATTGTTCGTCCGTGAAATAAACACATTAATTTTTTTTCTAAAATCTGTTAATACTTTTCCTCAATTGCTACCTGTCAACAAGTCACCGATGATAACCACGTGCAAAGTGACAAAGTGGCGTAAAGCGTTCGATACATTTAGTATATAGCGTACATTATTTTATGGTTATGTGTAAGGCCCAGTAGTCATCAGGTAATTACAATTCGCACTCTGGGTATCACTACATTTAGCTTACCTGTAGACTTGAAGGACTAATGCTACTACACTATTTCAGCTATCCTAATAACTTCCATTTTGATTCTTTGAATTTCAGCTCATTCCCAAGGCTACTGAGGGCATTATACATACCGTTTCTCGACGTAGGAAGTTTGCAAAGTGAAACAACTGCAGTCAACCCACCCAACCAACAAAGAAATAAATCAATCAATCATTGCACCTTGGCTGAGAATTACCATCACTCAACACGATAACGAAATGAATAAATCCTAAGACTACTGCAGACACAGCAAGCCCAGGAACAGTGTCGCAAACAAACAAACAAACAAACAAACAAACAAACACGCGCTCAAACAAAACAGACAAACAAACACAGAAACAAACAAATATGAATTAATTAATAAATTAATAAAAATACACACAAAAATATGCATGAGTAAATAAAACTACCATGTCCATGTTACACCATCTTTACCCTATCTAAGCTGCTGCATTGCAATTTGGAGTAACACTAATCCCACCCGACACTTGAACCATTCTTACTCTTGCAAAAGAAAATCGTTCGGCTTGTAACCTTTTCTGACCATTACTCTCATTTCGTCCCTCTTTTCCACCAACTTAAAATCTTAGACATCAACAAACTCTGTAAACTTCAGATATGTATGTTTATCGTTGACCTTAGAAATAACCATTATTATCATAACCTAAATTTATTACATCTCTGATTATCTATCCCATACCTACCCAACTTAAATCCCTACATCCCACTGGAAACCTTCCAACTGAAAGTACATCACACGATTTACCAATCTCATTTTATATACGTTGCTGTGAAACACTGGAACTCTCTCCCCATTACATTACAGAATATACACATGAACGGCATTACCTTCAAGACAAAACTACGATCACATATTTTACACAACTGACGTGTTCTGATTTCTGGTCAGGTGTTTTCTCTCAATTTTCTGATTTATTTTTCATTACATAATTAATTGTTCACATCATTTTTGATATTTGTACGCTGTTATTATTGTATAATTGCATTTGTTAGTCAGGATCATGGACCAGATTAGCCCCCAGTAGACTTTATCCATGGTCCTTATACCAGAAACATTCTATCATTTATTGTAAATATGTATTGTCGGTACTGTTCTATTAGCTATTGTGTATATCATTTAATTGTTTTATGTTATGCTTATGTATCTGTGTCTTTGCCAGTCTCTGTCTGTCTCTCTGTCTGTCACTATATCTGTTTATTTGTTTGTAACATGGTTCGTGGGCGTCCTATGCTCCAGACTGTTCCATATGCATATGTAGCAATACTGTTCATGAAGTAGCTAAAGGAAGGTACCACAGAACGCTAGAACAGATAGTAGACACTTTTCCTAGAACGTATACAGACACGACTCCATCTTAGTTATTCCCACCACGTCCCTTTTCACCGTTTAAACTTTTTAGATTATAATTAAAACATATTTGGCTGGATAATCTTTTCAGGCTGACTAAGAAAAATGTTATGAACTGACAAATTTATTCCATCCCATGCTCCAATAAATAAAATGCTAGCCTCTTGTAAGATTAATTTGCAAATGTGGCATTTACGTGGCAACGTTATAGAATTAGATAGTATAAACACAACAAATTGAAACACTTGTACATTAATGCCATGGCTATTAGTGTGCAAGTATACGATAGTATTGGAAAAATCTAGAATCATTGTGATTAAGAATAAAAACAACATTCGAGCAAGTGGGAGGGAGGGAGGGAGAAAGATGGGAGTTAGAGACAGACCGGCAGACACAGACAACATAGATAATTTATCATAAACAGACAAATATACATCCATCCATCCATACATACACACACACATACATACATACATACATACATACATACATACATACATACATACATTCATACATGCATACATACACACACACACACACACATACATACATACATACATACATACATTCATACATGCATACATACACACACACACACACATACATACATACATACATACATACATACATACATACATACATGCCTACCTACATACATACCTACCTACATACATACATACATACATACATACATACATACATACATACTATACATACAGACAGACAGACAGACAGACAGGAGAGAGAGACACACACACAGACAGAGACAGACAGATAGATAGATACAGAGAGACACAGACAAACAGACAGCGACAGGGAGAGACAGATCTGGAGACAGACAAACAAACAGACAGACACACAGATGATTAGTAGGAATGTAACGAAGAACTTATACACATACACATCGCATAATAATATCTGTCTAGTAAGCCAACAAATTGTGCAAGTAAAGCAGTTCATTCACTCCCTCTAGTGAATTTAAACTCACCTTAACAAATATGATGCTATTATACACTTACAGCAGGACGGATAACAGGACAAATTGATCACATAACAGACACATGTCGACGTCATCTAGGTAATCACATATAATGTTAAATTATTTATATAAGCAAGCGTGCATGCTTTGCGACACAGACCGGTATGAAGTTTACCAAAATATACTCCGGACTGTTAAATTCTACGTATGTGTACTAATATTACTGTGTGACTTTCCGTCTCTCTGCCCACACCCCCACCCCCACCCCCATCCCACCCATTTATATAATTTCAATTTAGTGGTAGTAAAATCTAATGAAGAGAATGCATACTTAGTATATCTATTATCATTAGCACGTACGTAGTAGCTTCTCACATAGCACGTAGATAAAAAAAAAATTGTGTTAAATTCTAAATATTGTTTGTTATAGATTGAATGAGCTAGGTTTTATAAAATGGGTGTATTATTACATTTCTGAGTTGACAAAGTATAAGCTGTCTTCTTACCACTCAAATCTAACACAAGGCAACTTGAGTAAATTGCGCATCCGCTATAAAAATTTGGCTAGAATCATTCAAAAGTTGCGAATGAGAACAGAGTTAGAATGTTGGTTATATTCATATTTGTTTTTGTTGCTGTTTGTTTATTTATTTGTGGCTATTTCTGACTGAGTGTTTGTGTGTTGTTTATAATTTTGTTTGTTTTCTTAACTGTTTTCTTTTCATTTTTTATGTATATATGCCTTTTCTTTCCTTTATTCAAATTTTTTGTAACCAGTGTCAGTGCACACAATTATCTTACCTAGATTATTTACTAAACACGCAACATCGGTGATTTTAGTGCCTTTTAAGAATTCCTTTATCTTCAACTTTGATTGATTTGGAAACAGGCCATTGTTACATTTCACCGATGGCTAAGCTTATCATTTTATCACGAATTTCCTAGATGCCAAGTTTTGATATACTATTGAGAATCCTTAAATTTGAACTAGATTGATTAGTGTCTGATTCCTTAGAATACTTCAAGAAAAGAATTCAAATTTATTAGCGGACTTTAAGTGAATATATATTTTTGATGGATACTATTAAAGTGGTCGGGAAAATGAAAACGAAACGGGGTTTCAAGAAATCGGAGAACTGATCTTCACATTCTGCAGTAAACCATACACCTAGTATCTTATTTCTAGTCTCCAAGAGTCGTACGCGATGTGTTGTGCTACCCCAAATATCAGCGACAACTTGTAAAAGTCGTGGTATGACAACACTACGTTACATCCCACATACCATCTTGCTTTTAAAATGTGTTGAACAGAAAAAGTTAGAGTTAATTCTTTTGCAATTTTTATTTCTAGCTTTGTTTGTAACGTTGATTGTATTTTTACACTGCACTAGATCTTACGTAAAGTCGAACAAGTCAAGCGAAAGAATCATTTCAAATTGGGCCACACTAATCCAATTATCTGTTTGACGTCAGTGCAATTTTACAAATTAGAAGTGACTGGCGGTCGGAGGTTCTGTTTGTCATTGATTGTATGGAGTGCGATTGTTGTTTTATACGATTCTATGGCCAGTCATTACGTTTTTATTCTTCCTTAATAATGTGTACGTTTGGCCTGTAAAAGATATACTATATGGGCCATTGCTAGGTTGACGTAGAATAAACTACTATAGTATATAGTCACTTGGGTTTTATTGAATTTTATTAGAGTTCAATATGGTTGCAATTAAGATTTAAAGGATATGGTAGTGCGTGACTGTACAACAAAGGTCAAAGTTCGCGTACTTGCACGAGTTTGATCGTATCGTTTTAACGTTTCACATAATTACAGTTTGCCTTTCTTGAGAGTGCGTGGCAGCAAATCACAATTTCACCAGAAATATCGGAGTCACCGCATATTGTTAAAACAGGAAGGCGATCATAATTCATTTGGAGTTACAGTTTTGTTATTGATATTTGGGCGGTAAAACTTGTAATACTTTCTATCAACAAAATTATACGATTTTAACCTCGATTACTCATTCTACGCGTCTGTTTATATACATCGTCAATAGTAGCCTCGTTGTCAAAACATATGTGCTGTTACATGCATATGCATGTATTGCATTAGCACATTCTGTACGATGCACACGTGTACACGCGCGCGCCTAGGGGTCCCACGCTACGAAACCTAACGAGTAACTAAGAAAGTTCACATAAAATGTTATTTTGAGTAGACATGCATGATTTATGAGAAAGACGTTACCTCAATTGAACCATGACGTCATGCCATTTTCAACGTGACGTTCGGAACTTTGGATGGAACACTGCACTGTGATTGCACCCTCGCAAACCAGGGGTTATTTTCTTCCGCGACACTGCACTGACTCTTGGAGGTGCGGTGCGTCTTGGTGTGAGGGCGTGATCGTGCACGATCGCGACGCATCGTGTTTATCAACAAACAAAATCTAAAAAAATATTTGATCCCAGTTACCCGACCCCACCCAGTTTTCCACTGCCAACCCTAAACGTTTTTTACGTATTCCAGAGAAAAACAAATAAAATCGCGAAAATTGAAAAGTCTCGCGAGAAATAGTGTATGCGGAACTGACATCAACTTAAAAAGACAATATAAAACTGTTCTTCCAATCTGTAATGGCTGTACATCTGAGGCGAAGAAACCAATAACGCAGAGACCATATGGAAAACAACAGAAAACATAACTACCTGAACTGTATACACTAACACATGGAAAAGACATTTTTTTTAAATCGACATATCCAACCTATTCTAAATTGAGCGTGATCGGAACTACATATTTTTTTTTAGGCCTAGGAGAATCCACAAACATTTAATGGCAACGCCTGTGTTTTCGGTAATTCTGGGGTTTTTTTTGGTTTTTTTTGTAGTGCATATGTAGTTCGATTTCTCTTCATTATAACAATGGTCACGGTAGTCGTTTACAAGTTGAGTGGTTTTGATTGATTGGGAGACAATCGAACTGGAGAAGTTCAGTGCTACATGAACATTCTGATTCAGCGTTATTGACAATTTAATTAACATCAGTAGTGCACGGTCAATTAAAGTTTCATTACAGAAGCAATTCCAATAAAATAAAACTAATAGGGTAACTTAATCAAACAAATTAATAGAACTCAAACAAGTAAAGTACACACAGCTATGTTGGATAGCAAAGGAAAAGTCAATTAAATATTTTACATTCTTTTGTAGCTGAGTTATCCTGTAACTGTCAATAGGTTCACTGTCACAGTCTGCACTGCAGGTACACTTACTTCTCACTCGCCATTTCCGCCCAAATGTTCTGTCGAAAAAATTATGATTGTTGCAAATTTTTGTCGATTTGCACGTCAAAATTATGATTGTTGCAATTTTTTGTCGATTTGCACGTCGAATTTGGACTACATGAGTGTAAAGTAATGTTCCTAGTGTCGAAAGGGTTTCAGTTTGTCACTAAATCGTTGCAATTTACTTCAAATCTACAATTATGTCTTAAGTAGATTGGTTAGCAACAATCACAATGAAGAAGTTGAGGTTATGGAGACAGACGGACAGACGTCAACATTGAGACCCTTCAATATCAGAGCTATATAAAATATTTCACTTGACGAAGATTAATTAAAACATAATATGCTGTAAATTTAGCTTTTGTACTGCTCTACTGACAATATAAAGTGAGTCTATATATATTGCGTCACAATTCTAAAAAGACATATAAAAGCTCTCTCGCTAACAAAGCTCTCGTTATCGTTATGGCAACAAGAGTGACGTCACAGAAAACAAACTGTGGCGTTGATGATGGAAGATTGTACTTAAATTAATTTGTATATTATAATTTAGTTTTATATGTGGACAGTTTGGTATTTTTGGAGTTGACATACCTGTACTGTACTGGTTTTTGACAAGTGACGTCATTGCCGTGTGAGTAGTGAGACAGAGAATGGTGACAAAAATAGGGAAATCAGCCGATCTATCTATTAAGAGAGAAGACATGGTCTGATATTCCCAGGAAAGTACATTTAAAACAACGAGAACAGAAATATCATTTTTTGTATTGTACTGTTTTGATGTGTTGTGATGTGATGTGATGTGACTTACCGTGGTGTGATGTGGCGTGGTGTGGTGTGGTGTGATGTGATTTTTGTTTTGTTTCCGTTTTGTTTTGTTTCCTTTTCCTTTCTTTTCCTTTCCTTTCCCTTCCTTTCCTTTCTTTCTTTAAGGCGAGTGTTGTTACTAAATAAGGGTGTTGTTTTCGCCAGAATGTAAGTAAATTACTAAGTATACCTAGACATTTATCGTACTATTATAGTAAACAAGTCTTACGGAGTCGTCGAATACATACTCTCTAACTAGTGTTTTTTCAGATAAACCTCAACAAATATGGTCATAATAGTTTTTGATATTTTTAATCGTCGATTTTCATCATACAAATGAAACAGCTCTGATGTGGCAGAGGAATAGCAGAAATAGAAATTACACTGTCAACGGTCGTCTTGACTTTTTTGTTCTAATTTATCCACCTTTACCCAACCTTTACCCTACCTGTGACCCACCTAACTACCATCTCTGTCCAGGGGTAGAATGAGATGAAGTGCCACTTTTGACTGTCTACAGCCCCCAGGGAAGAGATCACCGTGGGTAAATTAAGTCAAAGGTGGAACATTTACACATCCTCTGCTGAAGCTTTAAAACTTGCCTACAGTCTGAAAATCCAGGAACAGTATTTAATATATTCCAGTAATGTATACTATCAATGCCTTCGTGCCATCACTGTATGCCAGCAGTAATTGGGTGTAACACATACTGTGGATGAATACCAAACGTTCTTTTGACAAAACAAGAGTGTTTCTTTGAATCAAGTAATGATGGTTAATAAAGGGAATTTATCTAAACGTATTAGATGGTGACACGTCTAATTGACACTTGCAGATCTACTCCTCGTTAGATGAATGGAAATGTCGCTGCAAATAAACGATGGAAGAAGTTGAAAGTACGAGAAGACACTGACTTTGTTGTTATGTAAAATGGATTGTATAAATGACATGATCGTAGTCTGGTTAATTTTACTCCCTGTAGACACAGACACAAGCAACAAAGATATTATATAAACTTACGCGCTCACACACGCAAGTATATATATATATATATATATATATATATATATATATATATATATATATATATATATATATATATATATATATATATATATATACATACATACATACATACACGCAAGTACAGACACATATGCAGACGTATACGCATGCACAGACACAAACAAACGAACAAACAAACAGACAGACACAGACAGACAGGCAGACAGACAGACCGACAGACAGACAGACACTCACTCACACACACACACACACACACACACACACACACACAGCTAGAGAGACACGCGCACAGACACACGGACCGACCTTGTCATACCCATAGTCCTTGTGTCCAATATGTAATACACTGACTGGAATTTTATAGATAGAAACTTGCACATTTTGGTCGTTTTGCATATCTCGTTTCATTTTTTTTCAGCATTACCGCCCCCCCCCCGCCCCATATAGATTAAAAAGGGCGGAATGGATTTATGTTAGAGATTACCAATAGAGTATATATAAACTACCTATATGGAATAACTACCATATTTGAATTATGCACGACAGAAGTGGAAACTGTCAAAATAAAGTAAGCTTTGATGTCCATGATGAGCCGTGTAATATCCTAGGGAACAGTAAGCTTATTATTCGAATATTTCATTGTATAGAAAGGGAATTTCATTGTTTCTCGGTAGCCATCTTTACATTCTGTAGTTGTAACAAGGCACAATAAGGCTGGCCATATGGTGTACTGGTAGGGAGAGAAACTTGATGAAAACTAATTTCACGTGATATTTTATATATCTATCATCTGTAACTCGTTTCTGCACCAATTCATCAATTATAGACTCCTTAATAAATACCATCATATTCGTTCGTTCATTTGTTTAGCTATAGACTGTTCCATTTCAGCCCAGTGACGATAGATGTGTTAGATAAAGGATCATCAGGTAGTACGGCTGAAGTCGTAGTTTTGTCGTCGCCAACTGACGTATCATCATATCAACATACATTTAATAGTTAACTGGTATGAGCTTACTTGGAATGGCACTGTAACGAATTTTCGAGGGACAAGGTGGTCAAATCCTACTTAAGTCAGCATTTGATAAGTTATATAAGATACATATATGTTTCATTGCAAAGTTAGACATGTATGTATGTATGTATGTATGTATGTATGTATGTATGTGTATGTATGTATGTATGTATGTATGTATGTATGTATGTATGTATGTATGTATGTGTTACGTACGTACTACCAAGATCTAATCCTTTGAAAAAAATAACAGAGAAATTCAGCATGGGGTTTCCGATTAACAACGAACGTGATCAACTATAAAGCACGAACGAAGAAGGCAATTACACACAAATGCTGATCAATGTTCTCCATTTCCGAATTATTTGAGTAGACGGGGTAACACGACCCAGAGAATGATTGATGGATGAACAATAAATTGGTATCCAGGCAGAAGATTACAAACATCGCCATCCTTCCTGATTTGCATTAGATTAGTATTCAAAATTAGATTGCCGAAAGTGTAAACTATTCCGTTACCATGGTTACGTTCTCTGAAGTATGCAGTGACTTGGGTAGAGAAAGGATACGCCAGCTAGATCATAATAATTACATCACTTTAACCAATTACTTAGTTTATCCACATGCAATTCAGTCATTATCTCATTTCGCCTCAGGATATTTCATTTTCGTGTATGGTATAATTTTAATGTAATTTTCATGCTTTGAGTTTGTGGGCTATATTGCGCGCTTCGATAATGTGAGACTGGAAGTGAGTGTCGTCACCTGCCGACTTAGTGATTTTTTTAATCTTTTTTTTTTAATTTTTTAATTTTTTAATTTTTGCCAACTTAGTGTTTTTCCGGACAATACATACACACTGTACATGCTCATCTTATTGTTTTAAAGACACGGGGTTCAATCCCATGCCATGTTCTCCCATTGGTGGTATATATCTTATCAATCATGGAAGCCGTGAGGATTACGTGGCCTCATGCTTTTCTTCTGTACCAACTCTTTGTTTAATAGCTCTCTCTCTCTCTCTCTCTCTCTCTCTCTCTCTCTCTCTCTCTCTCTCTCTCTCTCTCTCTCTCTCTCTCTCTCTCTCTCTCTCTCTCTCTCTCTCTCTCTCTCTCTCTCTCTCAACTTTTCACTTTACAGTCGATAAGATAGACCTTACAGACTAATCCGAATGGATAGAGTTTCATATTTCTGATGTCTTATTTCATAAATGGTACGAGCGATGAATAAGAAAGAAAATTAATTCAATTTGAGAATTAGATTTTAGAAAAATAAATCATGTTATTATATTATCGTATGAAAGGTGAATGCAAGATACACGTGGTATTACACGAAACGGTATAAGAGTGACGTATTCATATCGTAGCAATGGAAACACAACATGTCTCTGTCGACCTTTGACCCGACACATGGGGGGGGGGGACAAGGTGCTACTAAATACAGAGAGTTTACATTAGCGGGAGTATACACAAAATTGCGGGTCGCTAAAGAAATTGGGAAGGGGAGGGAGGTGACTTGAATAGTATAAGGGCGATCTAGCCATGCAGATTTACATTGAAATAACGAAACCTGAAGCAAACCGTCATGTACACTTTCCCAGTCATCCTTTTTGGTGAAATAAAATGAATTATTATCACGACTACATTTTATCGTTCTACTCAATTAAAGTCTTACCAACACTATCTCATTTCATCATCTTGCTTGACAAATATATTTGTTAGTAAGACTTTTTTGAACCAAAACTATAAAATGTAGCATTGTTGGTAAAAATTTTGTTGAGCAAGACGATAAAAGATTCGTGATTGCAATTTGTAACCCACAGCGAAGTTAGTCGGTTTTTTTTTTGCAAAATCATTTTTTAAATCATGACGTCTGTTTACTTTTGTACACTCCCATCCACGACAGGTGGTGATGAAACTCAAAATGTAACATAGATTAATCATACTCGTTTCCATAGAAACAACATAACCCCCCAACTGAGTTATTACAATAACAAATCTTAGCCCTCTTTGCACTGAATATTAGCTGACATCATTTCGTTAGGTATATTTTTTTATTACAATTCTAAATATAAAAGTTTAAACACAATACAAGAAGCACTTGTCTATCTGCGACTCACAATCTACATGTATACTTCCCTTTATTACATTAAATACATTATTCCTCAATATTTTTCTTCGTTCAAATAAGAGTGACCTAAGTGGTCTTTGTCAATACTCGTCTAGCGACTCGTAGTGACAACCCTTAGGTCACGAGTATTTTCCGGTTGAATGAAGAAAAATATTGGGGAATAATATAATTATACGATCGACAGTAATATAAAAAAGAAATCGAGGAAAGAAAAGGCAATTTGAACGTTTTGACTCACATTTCGTACACAGCAGAACCAATGACGTAGACACGCGTTGTCGTGACGTAGAACGACCAGAGCATATATTCCATATTTTTGGTTGAACCTGGCTCGTGCCTGGTGTAACAACGTGCATACAGTGGCACAAATAACTTATCCGTTTTTCCGCTGATTGTCCCACCAAATATAAATGATATGGGGCTTTTATTCACGAAATCACTATTGGTGAAACATTCACTGACAAGTCAGGTGTAGTAGATAGGCAACTAAAATTCAAACCAACACATGTCCCTTCAGAACATCAATCTGAATGCGTAACCGTTCAGTTTCGGTGTTGAGCAAATTTATTCCTGTGTATAAACACACAATTTATATGTCAACTTTGATAGTTTGTTTCCATAGTGACGTATTAGTTTGATGGCAATGGCAACCAGTCATAGAACGTTAAATATGTGTCTAGAGTTTGAACACAGTGATTGAGTGATCCACTGTACGTTGCTAATGATAACAGTCGGTGTACTATGCGTTGCCAATGGTAACGGTTGCTCAGGAAAAGGAGAATGAATGACATATCGTCATGATGTTTGATCTGAATAAATGTCCACAGTTATACTTATATCCATGGAAACAGTGAGCGGGTATCGTGTAACGTAGGGAAACGAGTACCAATGATGGCGTCAAACCTATGGGTTATTTATTCTGTAGATGGTGTCAAAAAGAGGAAAGAAGGAGACGTGCAGCGAGAGTTGTAGGAGATGAGCAGACAGAAATGATAGAAAAAAACAGGGATGAGGAGGAGATGAGATCTGGACGAAGATTGAGAAAAAAGGGAACAAAGTTTGAAAGTATTTTCATGCATGGCTGAAAAATTTTGACAGACGGACGTACAGACAGACAGACAGACAGACAGACATACATACATACATACATACATACAGACATACAGACAGACAGACAGTCAGACAGACAGACATACATATGGTGGCGCCCATTCCTACAGCATCTTGGCGACTGTTTCTCTAACATCATGAAAATGATAACAAGCGTTAGGGATATTCAATGTAAAAGTTGTAAGCAATGGTTCTGGATGGCTTTATAAGTTGGCAAAGCAGTTCAAATCATTCGCTTATCATAAGGTGTGATTGGCATATAGAGTCTCATAACTCTGAGATCTGGAGTGCGTGCCGGGAGTGCATGGTGTACCAGTTTCTTGTGTAACAGTTGTCCCTTCATCTAGTTTGAGTTCCGACTCCAAAACTCAGTTCTAAATCAACACTGACACTAGCCAACTCATCCAATCCATCTAAGCCTAATAGCAGGAAGAGGGTTTGACTGACAACTACTGAGGCATCAACAGTTGCCTACTCAAGTATAGCAAACAAGAAATCGTAGCTGACAATCATTGTAATAGACACTCTTATGACATCGATGCTAACACAGTCAAAGTGACACGAGGAAACTTTTAAACCGTATTGGTGAAATGTAATGCTTTGATTATTTCAAAGTGAGTTAAATTTATGACGAGTTCAGAAAGAGGGTTGACATAGCAATATTTCAATCTATTCTACCACACAATACTGTAATGTACGTCATCAATTAAGCCTAGAAGTGTGTCACTTTCAACTTCTATACAAACGGTTGTATTGATTATTTTACGGTAGATGAGGGGATAAAAACATTTAACTTTTTAAGTGAAAATTTTAATGACCTGGATATCCTTAAATAAATTCAGACGCAATATAATATAACGAGTTTGAGTTGTTTCCGTTTTGTTTAAAACGTACGTACGTAAAACGTATATGAAAACAAGCCATTGTCTGGTGTGAAATATATTTAGGTTCAATTTTTTTTCGATGGTTTTGTCACTCTTTAAAGTTTAAATGGTACTCTAATAAGTCGACCACTAACACCGATATATATATATATATATATATATATATATATATATATATATATATATATATATATATATATATATATATATATATATATATATATATATATATATATATATATATATAAATTGTAAAACCAATTTCGAGTTTCAGTCACATGCCAAAATTACAAGAAAACCGAACACTGTGTTGAATAGGGTTTGTTACCATGGCACGATAACATGAAACATAGCATCGGGTGAACTCTGACTAATATTGCTACATCTATACATTCCTTGTCTACTAAAAATCGTGCTAAAATTGCTACATAATCCCTTAACATGGCGCTGAGTATCTTAACAGACTGTTAAACTGGTAAATGACTTGACGAGCAGCTGCTAACGGATAATGCTATTTCACGCGATATAAATCTAGACACGATTTTATTCTCCAGACGACTCTATGTGTCAGGTAAAATGGTATTCATTGTATTTGAATACAGATGCATTATAATGTTTTACTGAGTGATAATAGTCTTTGTTTGCGGATTTCTTTCAGTTTTGTGTACTAATAAAACACCACAACATCGTGGTAATACAACAGTACAGTAGTTCATAGACAAATGTATAGGGATCTGCTTTTGAAGTGCCAGTGATTTTCAAATATCTACCTAAATATGTGGCAGTAGTTCAGAAGTTTTAAAGGTTTATCTTGATTAGTATTATGTAAATAGCCAAGGAGTATTCAATAGTTGATTAGTATTGGCATGCTCACATCTGTCAATAGAAAACTGTTATACAAATGCGCCAATGACGTAATTAATCGGAGTAACGTAATGACGTCATAATTAGATGATCATTTTTGTCAAAATAATTGGGATGAGTTGTATTTGGCACTGATTCTGCATGGTTGAGCAAAAAAGACAGAGGAAGAGAATTTTTTTTAGAAGTGAAGACAAGGCAATATAGAAAGATTGTTATATTTTGTACTTTATTCGTATAGCAAATACCAGTGTGAATTAAGACATTTCAACAATGGCATATTGTCAGATTATATCATAAATCAATGAATAAAAAGTGCATTAGATGTGACCACATACTTTACAACCACTCCAAGTATCATTAAAAACTAGAAATGAAATGGTTGGTTTATATTTATTACATGAAAATTATACAATAAGACGTTTTCCACAAAGGAGTAAGTGTCTCAACTAATTCAATGTTCACACTTTTAATGGTTGTGACGTAAGTAATCTAAATATAATACAAACACTGCATACATATTGAGTATCATAAAAGACTGACTTTGTTGCCATACAATCAAATAAATGTTCCAAACTTTTACAATAGATTCTTATATTAAACACTGACTTTAATCGGCCAACAATCTTATTTGTCATGTATCCAGCTACTCGAGTTTTTGTTTATAATTGATAATCAAATAAACAAATCGATCGATCGATCAATCAATCAAGGTGGGTTTAAAAGAATTATTGGTAACTAAAGAATTATGTCATGATAACAGCTCTAGAGTTGATGGACGCGATATAATTTGTGTAGTTGAAATTAAGAATACTTCAATGTGTAACAATTATTTCAAAACTATGAAATTGCTTACATATGTGCACCTTTAATAGCATGATAGTTGTTAGGAATGTATCAGTATGTAGTCGAAATGACGCAAGACTACTACAGTCTGAAAACAATAACCACTAAAAACTATGAAGTTCAGCTAGACGTGTTTGAACCTTTAATAGCATGATAGTTGTTAGGAATGTATCATTATGCGATAAGCATCAATTTCATCTAAAACTATCGTAGTTTCCAAGTTTCATGAGAAAATTAGAAATGGCCCATTTGTACGTCAATACAAATAATGTCAGGGATCTCTATTCATGTAATCAACGTAATTACCATGGTAACTATCATTACAATTATGGGGGACATGTGGCGGGCAATTTTCTTTATGCATTTCCAGTAATTTCGCAGGCAAAAACGACATTCCATTTCTTCCAAACTGTGTGCTAGATTTGAAAAGCTACAGCTAATGGCTCGCTATATGTTGTATTTGTTATGACTAACAAACGAATGCCAAATGTAAAAACTAAATGTAGAAACATGTACAGCACACTATTCCTAAGAAATACCACCATGTACTAGAACGAATACATGTACAGCACACTATTCCTAAGAAATACCACCATGTACTAGAACGAATACATGTACAGCACACTATTCCTAAGAAATACCACCATGTACTAGAACGAATACATGTACAGCACACTATTCCTAAGAAATACTACCATGTACTAGAACGAATACATGTATGTTCATGACGTTGTTGTGTCTGTGTATATTGACATGCTCACACACGCAACCACACACACGTATGCACGCACACACACACACACACGTTCATGCACATATACCCATCCAACAACCCAAACACACACACACACACACACACACACACACACACACAAATTTAAATGCACACACATAGAACACACATACATACACAAACACATGCATGTACACACACACACACACACACACATGCATGTATGCATGCATGGACACCATGCACGCGCATGCATGTATACATACATACATACATACATACATACATACATACATACATGCATACATACATACATACATACATACATACATACATACATACACATACACACACACACACATACATACATACATACATACATACATACATACATACATACATACATACATACATACATACATACATTCATTGCCTTGCCTAATGTTGTAAAGAACATGCTAATTTTTTGACTGTAACTCTCGTTGAGAATATTACGAACTGTGTAAAGTATAATAAATTATAACCAGTCAACAAGCAATCAAAGTATAGTGCAATGTAAAGTGAAGTCAAATTACAATATTTCCGTTTGCAATATTTTCGTTTCCAACCTGAGGGAATTTCTAATAATTTCTCTACAAAATTGATTTCAGTCATTTCCCCTTCTTTAAAATCATTTTAATCACTGCTTTCTGAAATTTCAATAAGCGAGAAACGATATGTTGTTGAAATTGGTGTGTTTTTAAATATAAGTATTTGGAAATGGACAAATTAAAAGTATTATAAACGAAAGCAAACTTAGATATTCATACATACATATCGGCAACCGGAATGCCTAGTGTCTATAGTTACAACCACCATAGTTACAATCACCATGGCAACGTCAATGATGGCTTTAAATATTTCAAGAGACAGGTTTATAATTAAAAATCTAAACACTGGCCATGTTTCGAAAAAATAAATTTGATTTATTAGTGATCACTATGTCACAGTGTTTGTACATGTCACTATTGTAATATTTCTGATGGTAATACATAACACTGACGACGAATTGAGGATAAGAAGAATTTGGCCCCTTTCAATATCACGTTTGACAAACAAAACAGGGAATTTGTCACGACATGACTCTTTTATAAATACCACGTGGTGATTCCACCTTGTATCAGCCAAAAATGATCTTGTTTCTTTTTTCATAAGTTACAAAAGGTAAACAAACATTTTGGCCAGTGGTATAAAGTGGACATAATTGTTGAATCATGAGATCGTTCCTGTGTCCCCTACTACACGTTGTATCTGCCATTACATACATTTTAGTCAGTATCTGTTGAAAGTAAATCTGTCAGAATGACAGTCAGTCAGTCAGATAAACAGACGGACGGACACAAGTACACATATATACAGACACACACACACACACATACATACATACATACATACATACATACATACATACATACATACATACATACATACATACATACATACATACATACAACAGACTGACTGACTGACTGACAGATAGATAGATAGATAGATAGATAGATAGATAGATAGATAGATAGATAGATAGATAGATAGATAGATAGATAGATAGATAGATAGATAGATAGATAGATAGATAGATAGATAGATAGATGACCACACTTATATATACATGGAGATAGATAGTTGACCACACTTATATATACATGGATTTATATTATGTTTAAAAAGATATAATTTATGCTGACCAACAATTTGTCAAATATAATATAATGTATTTAGATACCCGCATAGAACATTGTTGTTTTATTAAAGTTTTAAGTTGATACAGAGATTCGTGGGGGAATGGTACGAAGTTTTCGACGCTGGCAGACGATGAAAACAAAATAATCGAAGTACTTGAATTTTTCATATTGTCAGGTATTATCATTATTTGTTGCACTGTGTCATTTCACAAAGTTACAGAGGGAAAACTTTTGTTATAAACCTTTTGTAAGTTTAAGTGATGAAAAATGTTGATGAATGAACTTTGACAGGTTGAATCAACGTTTATGAAAACGACAATATCCACTGATTGCAACTTCGGTCGGCTTTCTGTTCGCTTCCTGGGTTTTGCCCGAGGCTAACTGTGGTTATATCGTTTACTTCTTGAATAAGGATGCCGAACATCCAGACTGAATTATAGCACCGCCTTACTGCCGCCGATATGTTTTTGCATTGTCAGCGACCGTGCAACATATTCTTTACCGATTACTTTCCCACCATTTCAACTGAGCAATTTTTTTTCATTTTCCTAAAATTTTGAATCTGACATTGGATAATTTTAGACTATAAATATAGCAATTCTTAGTTTAGTGTGCAATCCATTCTGTAGCGACTGTGCAACCCATTCTTTACTGATTACTTTCCCGCCATTTCAACTGAGCGGATTTCTTTGAAATTTTGAATTCACCATAGGGTAATTTTAGACTAAAAATTACAGTAATTCTTAGTTTAGTGTGTGTATGTATAAATTTCGGGCATAACACGCAGTGATATTATTTTTAAATAAATGTTACATGAGCCGACTGCATACGCCGAAATGTATACATGTATTTCCCTGTTATTCTGCACGGATAAACCCGTTCTATATAAATCTAATTGAAAACTCTTACGTGTAATTTGTAAGAGATAACTTTGATCAGCTATGTTTGTTTTTTGAACCGGAAAATGATTAACGGACAAACTAATGATACGGCAGATTTTCTATAATAGCATACAGAACGGCCAGTATCTACTGTACAGTTTGAGGTTTTAGAAGCGTTTCAGAAGACAGTCGTTTTAGAAAAATCCAGAAATAAGTAACTTATTTGAAAATTCTTTCTAAATTTGCCAAATTTCGAGAATGCACCTCGGGGTCAATTTTCCGGAAAATCAAAAAGTGCTAAAAAATCTCTCCAAGCTTTGATATATGAAAGCTTGTGCCTTGTCCTTTTGAAATAATAAAATAGATTTGTGGGTTCGCCGTCTTGTTTTAAAGGAAATCGACAATCTTTGATTTTCGAAGAGTTAACGCGGTATTTGGCGGCCATATTGAATTCTAAATTAGCATAATTTTGATATCATTTTAACCAAATAGTTGCACACGTGACCTCTGATTTTTTCTTGATTTGAACTGAGAATGGGTTTCAGATTTCTTGACCAAAATAACAGCACAATTTTAAGATTTTTAATTCCGGCATACACTACATGTATGTTAACATAATATTGTCCAAATAAATGCGTGCGGGTGTCATTCTTCTGACGTCACCATAAATCAATGACGATGCGCAGCAGATGTGATCACTTTTGAAAGACAAAACTAACTATGTGGATATTGTTGAGATTCTGTAAATACCGAGTTTGAGTTATGTTTGAGAAGGTATTTCTATGAACTTTGTTTAAAGACATTTTATATCTTATCAAAATGTAAACGTAAGAAAAGAACAAAGGTGCACGCATGTCAATGACGTCATCATGAATCGTAACAACATTGTGAATCTTTAGTTTCAACCAGTGGAAGTAATGTGAATGAAAAGAAACAGCTGTTTCAACGAAAATTTCAATTTTGAATACTTTATCACCTTGACGACAAGGGATAAAATAACATTTTGTATGAACAATTTACTATCAAAATTGAGAGAAGAGGGAGAATATAGATTTATTTAAGATTCTTTGCAAATCCAATATTACTTTAAACAAATTTCCGGCGCCAAATTTTCTATAAAAATGTCTGTAATGATTCTGGTCTAAAATAAATTTGTGAAATGTCGAAGATCACATTAAAACCAAAGGTTTCATTTTGGCGGGAAATGTAAATGAACGACAGGGGCTGGATAACCAAAATGCTGAAAGTCAGGATTACTCTAAAACAAATCAAGAGATAGTACACTTTACAAGTTTACAGAAGAAGATACATTTTCGTTCATAGAAATACGACATTCTAAGAATAATTCGAGAATTGTACAAATATTCACTATTTGAGAGCAAGAAATACATGCACGCTGGACTGTAGTGTACGATATCGTCAAATAAAT
>NC_135562.1:5430133-5435133 GCF_964340395.1 Glandiceps talaboti
TGAAGATTTGGTGCATAAAGGCTAGCATTAACGTAGTTAAATGTAATTTCATGAACTTTGGGTTCTGGAGAGAATCATCTCATGATTTCCAATTACACAAAAAGTTTACGTAATTACCAAGAAACACGAAATTGAAACGTTATTTCACCTTGGTCCTAGCTAATTATTAACACACTGGTCACCGTCATCTCCTTGGATTTAGCATTCATATTTATTGGACGCACACTCATATTCAAGACCGGTGAAATAGAGCAATCGCACAAAATCTATGTGATGTGAAATAATGAAATGATTCTAAGAACCTTTATTTCTTGGAATGGCGTTCCACTTTAAGACAAACAAGCACCTTCTTTGTTCCCAAAGTTATTAAAATATCCACTCTCACTTTTCTCGTTAATAAATGTATCTGCTTGATGTATACATTTCTGTAACTACACGTGACGTGACGTCATCATGATATTTTACATACGAAATTTAAAGCTTTAAGTCGGTGAATAATTGAATTATAATACGTTTACAACTTCTTTAGCTAAAACTTGGACATTTTTGAAAGACTTACTCGTGATACCGTAGACCCTGAAGTGAATCACCTGTAGGTACACGAATATGGTGTAGCTGTACATACAACATAGTATAATATATCCGATCGAATTGATTTTTAGGTCCGCACCCTAAAATCAGCGATCACGATTTCAAGTTATTACTATACTACTTATTATAGATGTATTAAATAGACCTCAAATTGACATATCTAATTATTGGTATTTTAACCATTTTCAGTGGATATAATGTTGGTTGAAAAAAAACACTATTCCAGTTACAGCGAGTGCAGCTTGAATCAAGAAATCTACTTTTTACAGATACTATGTGCTTTTAAACACTTTATCTTCAATATTTACTAAAACGAGGTCCCGTCATCACTTTGTGTAAATCATATAACCGTTTGGATGACGTCATACCTTAACGTCAACTGTGACGTCATCAGAGCATCGTCAGTCTCACCGACATACACGCTAAGATTCCTATCAGTTAATCTAAGAACCGGTAATGTTTACATGAATAGATTTAAAAAAAAAATTCAATTTGCATCAAGTTAGAAAGCGAGTACATGTACCTTTAAATGACATTTTATGGGGTAACGTTGCTTTAAATCTTAATTCTACAAACATGACACTCGATCGAGACAAGCTTCTTATGTTGGAAGGTGAGTAAACTACATACATTGTGTAAATGCAAACGACCCCTCAACAAGGGCTTCCTTTGTCTGTACCTGGTTTCCCTTGGGGTGTTAATTTGTCTCTCGATGCGGTTCTTGAAGGGTCGTCCGTTTAAACTACTCATGCATGGTTTTTACATCACGTGACCTAATTTTGTCTTATTTTAGTATGATTAAGTTTCAACACTAAAGTCCAGACGAGGGTATTTTGATCACTTTGTTTGGATTTTATATGCTCCAATGTATGAGAGGCAGATAGAGGAATTAAGATATCATTTGAATTAAAGAGAGAACAGAGACGTTAACTGGGATTTTGTAGTGTGACCATGTACATTAGGAGTAATAAACTACTATGAGAGAAAGAGAGACAGAGAGACAGAGAGAGAGAGAGACAGAGAGAGAGACAGAGAGAGAGACAGAGACAGAGAGAGACAGAGACATAGACAGAGACAGAGACACACAGAGACAGAGACAGAGATAGAGACAGAGACAGACAGAGACAGGGAGAGACAGAGACAGAGAGACAGAGACAGAGATACACAGACAGACAGACAGACAGACAGACAGACAGACAGACAGACAGACAGACAGACAGACAGACAGACACATTATTCGTTATCGAAGCCCGAAAGTAAAACAGGAACAACTAACGCATACAAAATGGTGAAATGATTATGTTAATATGTACAGTACTAAATATTGATTGGTAACTATAGGTTAGTGACCCAACTACTAATTCAATAACTGTACCATGGTTTAAGAGTAACTAACGTTGGTTGAAGCGTTGCCATGTTTTATGTTGTGAGTTACTTTCTCATGCAATCATGCGGAGGTCGACCCACGTACATGTATATAATCCGGGCCAAAACATCAAATGAATGTTCTTATGCTACAAAAATGTCATCCGGGTCAGTGACCTGACTTCAGAGTTGTTATACATTATAAATGATGGGAATGCTGCGAACTGGTATTTGCCGTAAAGGGGTAATATTGATCAGTCGTTTGTCATAAAAGGGTAAGATCGACTACTTGTATTTGTCGCAAAGGGTGACTAGTCGTTGGCTTCCTTATCTAGAATGCTTTAATAGGATTGGATCACTGACATTAGAAATCCAACGACGAGTCCGAGCCAGTCTCTAGGCTACGGTTTGATTTGCTACCTTGGCAATCACGCTAAAAGGTTCAAGTGATTTTTGTTGAATAGTGGTTGATTTTCAACGGATGAAGAAAGAAAACTGGCCTTCTATTTCTGTGAAAGTTGTAAGAACAAGAAGTCGGCAAAATAATGGAAACTCTCTAGAACGAAAGACAAATGAGTCCAGAAATTTGCGAAAAAAACTCGAACAATGAAAATACTGTGACCCAATTTCATCACCGTTGTTACTTCCATGACTGAAAAAGCTTGAAAAAGTTATCCAACCTTACAAAAAGGTGTAGTCGATCGACAGTAATCACCTCGAGGCGATTGCCATTAAAATGCCCATTCTACAATGGCACCAGTGTCTGCCGTACTAATGCACAGACTTAAATTTAGAATAAGCTATGTAAATTGGGAAAATTTCAATATTCGACGAAGTTGAAAGAAGTACTGTAATACAGATACAGGTACATACATCCATACCTTATAAACTATACATTCAATATGTTATATTGGAATAGCGACAGTAGTTTGGAATGAATGAAGGAGAGAGAGAGAGAGAGCGAGACAGAGACAGAGACAGAGACAGAGACAGAGACAGAGACAGAGAGAGAGAGAGAGAGAGAGAGAGAGAGAGAGAGAGAGAGAGAGAGAGAGAGAGAGAGAGAGAGAGAGAGAGAGAGAGAGAGAGAGAGAGAGAGAGAGAGACCCATGCGAAGACACTTCATAAAAAGAGATAAAGAAACATACATCAAAATAATAGGTATTTCATGAATTGATTTGTACTTTCCAGATATAGTTCTGCAGACGACAGTTCATTTGCGCGGGAACTGAACATCAGCAGACGTACGAAAGGTTAATGGTGTTCGATAAGTGTGAAAGACAATTGATAGCAAGCCCATTGTGTAACTGGCAGGTGGGGAGGCTAACAGCCTCGTTGTGTCACTCTGATTAAGCGCTACATCGCAAGCGTACTAATACGTGCCACTAATCCAACATTATCCCTCGAAAGCCACATACATGTAATTTGTGACCGTGGACAATGAACCGAAATTTACAGTTGATTGTATTTAGGAAATAGGGTGACACTAACTTTTGAAATTTCTCGCAAATAGTATGACCTGGTCATTAAAAGGGGACTCGCGGAGTCTTCTTGGGAATTGAATTATCGGATATGGCAATTAAACACATGTATTAAGTCAAGGGGAAAATTAATCTGGGAAAGCACGGTACCATCCTTATCGACGTTACCATGGTTACCCAATTAATTCTTTTTGCTCAAAAATCGTATATCATCCAGTTTCGATCGCGAACGGACACCAGTGGAATACTGAAAGGAAAGCAATCTACAAGGAGAACTACGTGAGAAAGATGTCGTTGCACACTGCTGGAGAGTAATGTCGGACGATCTCCAATGACCCCGCGTACTACTGAAGTTTATTGTGTAGATGTAAAACCAAAATATGAATACACTCTGTGTTATTTGACACTTTTAGTATGATTATTATCACTTGAACCATCACTAGATGTAAAAGACGGACGTGTATTTGGAGTTTGTTAAAAATAGACGTCGGGATCTTAGAACGTGTAGGCGTTTTGAGACGGTGTCTTCGAGTATTGTAGCGGCCATCAAATCCACCGGTAAAGTCCGGTATATGAAACTGTGCACGCAGGGTATTTGCAAGCATCCAGTCAGCCTATTTCGTGCTATAAAATCTACTACAAGTGCCTCGCCCCTGTTGTATATACGACGCCAATTACGAAAACTATATAAGTATAGATCGGACTGAAAACAGTCAAGACACAAGGACTACACCATTGCGACGCCACAGGACGATTTCAATTCCGTGAGAAGAACACACTGGCTTTGACTGTCCGATACAAAAGAGACTTGTCAAAATAATTTCTAGTTAGTCTAAGTATTTCTATAAATTTACTAATCTGGCCAAAAATGTACGGGTTAAGTAGAGTAAATGCATTCTACTTGAAGCTTGAAGCAGTATTTGGTTCGCCTAAAATGTTGGTTACCGTTTACACGTATATGTGAGATGGTGTATGATGTCATCATACACAGTCTGGGACTGCTCTGCCTTGTGTTCAAGTGTACATCAGATATTGTACATAAACCTGGACAGTGCATAAACAGTCATGGACGATACGTTTCTTGTAAACCCCAGTTATTGTAATCACAGACAGTCACTTTAATACTTGTCAGACTGAACTTGTCTGTGTCGTAATTAACCACAGGAAGGTGCTATATGCGGATATAATTAACGGTAAAGATCAAGAGGTTGTGTCCGATTATTTATTTTTATGCAGATTATAAGTAAATATATACTCACGGTATTGTTATGATTGCTTCCCAACTTTTTATCTCCCGGGGTTGTTGGATGACCCCTTATTGGTTTTGTTGGAGGAGTGGTACCTGTACCCCTTCCTGGACTTCGATTCCTACCTGGAACAGAGTAAGGATTTGATTTCCCTGGCGGCGAAATTTTCCCTGGTTGTGTTTTTCGATTCTGCATGCTTGTTTCTCCCGTGGTCTTCTGTTTTTGAATACCGTTGTGCGGTACGTTAGTCGCCCGCTGATCCAATGATGTACTTTTACCAGCGATAAATCAAAACGTTGTATTTACATACTGTATA